>NW_027203487.1:0-74652 GCF_024711535.1 Dipodomys merriami
CAGGATTCCAGGCAGAAGCCACCACACCTACCTGGTGGTCTTGAAGTGTTTCCTCTAATATTTTCAAAGCTTCAGGTCAAACCAATTTTTGAGGAAGAGACGGGAAGAGACTGAATTCCCAGCCTGGGAATTGGGTCTTGGTCAAGGTAAATAAAAAGCAAAGCCAGGTGCCATCAAGTCCTGAAGGGAAAGCAGTGGTCTGTGTCTTAAGTGTGGCATGGGTCTGTAAAGCTGCAGACAGTTCTGAGCGGACAGCAACCCCACAGCCACTTTTGGAGAGGAACGATGGCTGTGGTCATCTTTCCAAAGTGTGGATTTGGATGAGCACCTGGCAGCTGGCCTTGAACACAGCCAGTGTCTTTGTGTCTGCTCTGGGTGCTGAAGCAGTGTTCTTGAACTGCAGAACTATATGGGTGCATCAGGAAAGGGTTGACAGGGTAAGAAGAGGGTGGAACCAGGAGATCATGTGTGACAGACTTTTTTTTTGCTTTGTTGGTTTGAACTGAGGATGTCTTGCTTGTTAGGCAGTTGCTCTGCCACTTGAGCCATGCTTCCAGCCATTTTTTATTTGAGATTCTTTCTCAGATAGGGTCTCCTGCTTTGTCCTGGGGAGCATTAGTACCCTTTTCCTCAATGGTAACTGGGATTAAAGGCATGTGCTACCAAGCTTGGCCCAGGAATTCCACCCCCCCCCCCACAAACACACTTCTAATAGCAGATAGCCATCTAGTTGTCCCGGACTGGGAGAAGTGTCTCCTGCCCTTGGCTTGATGGGAAGAGGTTTTCAAGAGGGGCTTTGACGTGGACCTTCTTTCTCCACTGCCCCTGTTCCGGTGGTCCTGGTTCTGCTTGTCACTGCCTCACTTGCTCATCCCAGGTCGAGGGCATGGTGGGAGTCCAGGCCCCCGACTTCTGCCTCTGGAACCCCAGCAAAGTCCCCCTCTTCTTCCTCTCCCCTGCCTGTCCTCCCTGGCTGAGCCTCCCCGCTGGGCCTCCCAAACAGCCTCACTCCAACCTGGGCCAAGCAGGAAGGGAGGCGCCTCCTTCCCCCCACATCCAGACCCTTGCTCCACCAAAAGGAGACAGCCAGGAGGAGGTGCTGCATCCTGCGGAATTGGCTGGATTCTTGGTGATTGCATCCAGGACTCTGGGGCAGGGCTGGGCCTCCCAGTTTCTTTGTCAGTCACCCTTATGAGCCCTGCCTTAGGGGAGGGGAGGGCGGTGGGCAGACAGACAGGGCTGGGGCCAATCAGAGACTGTTGCTAGGAAACCGGACACCTATGCAAATTACAGCGAGAGGGGCTGGGTTCCCAGCTGGCCTGGCTCAGAGCTCAGCTTTCTAGGGACTCAAGTCCTCTTCCTCTCTCTTCCTCCCTCTCTCCTCTCCCTCTCCCTCTCCCTCTCTCCGTCTCTTTTCCTCTTCTCCCTCCCTCTTTCCGTCCCTCCCTCCCTTGCTCCCTCTCTCTTCCTCTCTTCTCTCCCTTTGTGCCTACTCCCTCCTCCTCTCCCTCTGTCTCCCTTTCTCTCCTTCCCTCCCTCTACTTCCCTCCCTCCCTCCCTCCCTTTCTCTCCCTTCCTCTCTCTCCCTCCCTCTCTCCCTCCCTCCCTTTTCCTCTCTCCCTGTCTTCTTTCTTCCTCTCTCTCTTTCCCCTTCTCTCTTCTTTCTCCCTCCCTCCCTCTTTCCCTTTCTCTTCTCTACCTCTCCTCTATCTCCCTCTCCCTCTCTCTGTTTCTCTTTTAACTCCCTCCCTCTTGTTTTTCTCACTCCCTCTTTTCCCTCTCCCTCCTCTGCCTCTCTCCCCTGTCTCCCTCTTCCTTTTTCCCCTCTTCCTCTCCCTCTTTTCCTCTCTTCCTCTCCTCTCCCTTCCCTTCCTTCTCCTTTCTCCTCCTTCCTTCCACTTCTCCACCTTTCTCCCCCCTCCTCTCTCTCCCTCTCCCTCCCCTTCCCTGTAGATACATCTGACATGAAGTTGCATGTGCATGGGGGGAAGGGATGTGTGCCAGCACGAGTTTATGCCAGAATGGCAACAAGGCAGACTTTTATGACTCAAACCCCACTGGGGGTGAACTCACCTTCACCCATCTTACGTGGGGAGGTGGCTCAGTCCAGCTTGTCCAGTACTTTTGCCAGAGCTGCGTGCCAGCCTTCTGAGGGCCAGATGCCAGCAGCCCATTAGCCACGAGCCACCAGCCTGTGTGCACCTGTTCAGCCTGTCCCCTGGGCTTGGCGGCCCTGCCTCCTGAACCCGCTCTGTTCTTGCAATTGCAACATCTTCCCTTAATAAAACCAGGATGGAGGTTAATTGCCTACATCGTTCTGCAATTGAACAGCTCCATAAAATATTTATGAGGCGCATACAGGGGGAGGAATGGGGTTTGCTTGTTTGGTTTGGGGCTACAGCTAACATCTGGCGAGGGAGTCCCCCAGGAGAGGAAGTGTCTTAAGAATTGCTGATGCTCAGTCTGGAGCTGCCAGGTCACTCCTGGAATTCCAGCTACTTTGGAGGCTGAGATCTGAGGATCATGGCCTGAAGCCAGCTGGGGAACCAAAGTGAGACTCTTCTCTTCAATCAACCACCATAAAGCCAGAAGTGGTAGAGCACCAGCCAAAACATAAGAAAAAAAAAACGTTCAGAGACAGCACTCAGGCACTGAGTTCAAGCCCCAAGATTGGCACAAAAAAGGACTTTCTGATGTTGAGCATTTGGAACTCCTCTTTGGGTGCTATCCTAAAGTATTTAGGAGTCTAAGTTGGTCCCTTGCTGCTAGACATGCTGTTAGTGATGTCAGGAGCATTTGAGTTTAGCTAATGCATTTCAGGATGAAATGAAGGGGAAGGGGCACTGAGTCTAGAAGAGTAGACATACACCATCCATGTAGCTCACCAGCCTGGCTCATTCCATACCCAGTGTCAGACATGGGTACACCCTGAAGCTCTTTCTTTTGAGAAGGGATCTTCCTATGATGTCTAGGCTAGGCCATAGAATTCTTGAGTTTAAATATTACTATACCTTGGTCCCCTGAGTTGCTGATACTTCAGGCATGTACTACCACTCTTGATATTATGCAATCTCATTGAACAAAATGAAAAATCCTTGAAGCCAAGCGCCAGTTGCCCACGCCTGTAATCCTACCTACTCTAGGAGGCTGAAATCTGAGGATCATGTTTGGAAGCCAGCTTGGGCAGGAAAGTCCTTCAGAGTCTTATCTCTAATAAGCCACTAAGAAAAAGCCAGAAGTGGTGTTGTGGCTCAAGTGGTAGAGTGCTAGCCTTGAGCACAGAGAGGCTCATGGATAGAACCCAGGTCCAGAGTTCCAGCCCCAGGACTGGTAAAGACAAACGAACAAAGAAAACAAACAAAACAACAAGAAACCTTTTGGTCCCAACTGGGGTATAGAAACTGGATTGAAATGTTCAGTTAGTCCAAGCTGGCTTGATTTGTTTTTATTTATTTTTTATTTATTTTTAGTCAGTTGTGGGGCTTGAACTTGGGGCCTGGTGCTGTCCCTGAGCTTTTGTGCTCAAAGCTAGCACTTTACAACTTTAAGACACATTCTACTTGCAAACACTTAGATCTCTTTTTTATCTTTTTTGTTGTAGTGCTGGAAATTGAACCCAGAACTCCAGGCATGCTAGGCAGGTGCTCTCCTACTGAGCTACATTACCAGCCCCAGGCTGGCTTTAAATTCCTCCACCACCTCTGGGTTCCTGGGATTATAGGCATGCTCCACCATGCCTGACTTCATATTTTGTGAAACCACCAAACAAACCCAAATCAAGAGACCTCCTTCTAAACCACTGGCTTGTCCTGCCTAGGAATATCTGGGGAGCTAGATGTGAACACGTCTGAAATTCTAACTCTTGGGAGGTTGAGGCAGGAGGATCATGAGTTTGAGGTCTGCCTGGGCTACATAACAAAACATCCTCTCAAAATACAAAATGAAAACAAGAACAAGGTTTGCATTTTTAAAAGACTTTTGCTTGGGTCTTTAAAGAAATGTAACATATTACAACTTACAAGTACAGCAGAAACTTCCTGGATAAAGTCCCAGGGGCACAACAGAGAGGAGAGAGACTTGATAAGTGGGATTACATCAAGATAAAAGAGTTTCTGCACATGGTTATTCACCTAGAAAGACAGCTAGCAGACTGAGAGAAGATCTTTACCAGAAATACATCAGACAAAGGCTTAATAGCCAAAAAAATACAAGGAGATCAAGAAACCAACCTCTGTTAAACCTAATATACTAATCACTAAATGGGCAAGGAAGCAAAAGAGGAAATTTCAGATGAGGTAAGAATAGCAAAGAAATACAGGAAGAAATGCTCATCATCCCTGTCCATAGATAAAATGCTCATCACCTCCTGCCATAAAGGAAATGCAAATCAAAACCGCCCTATGGGCTGGGAAGGTGGATCAGTGGCAGAGTACTTGAATGGCATGCATGAGGCCTTGGGTTCGATTCCTCAGCACCACTTAAGCAGAAAAAGGCAGAAGTGGCACTGTGGCTTGAACTGAAGAGCTGAGGTACAGTGCTCAAGCCCAGAGTTCAAGCCAATGACTGGCCAAAAAACAAAAACAAAAAAAAACACCAAGATACCATCTCACCCCTGGTTATTCTGGCCAATATTCTGAATTTGGACAACAAATAATGCTGAGGCGGGGGGGGCGGGGAATGTGGGGAAAAGGAACCTTACAGTACTTCTGGTGGGAATGTAAATTAATACAACCACTCTGGAAAGCAATCTGGAGGTTCCTCAAAAAACTAAATGTAGACCTTCCCTATGACCCAGCCATACCCAGCATCTACCCTGAACATCATGATTAGGACACCTGCACATCCATGTTTAATGCCACACTATTCACAATAGCTAAGATATGGGAACAGCCCAGATGCTCCACAATAGATGAATGGATCAAAAAAATGTGGTGCTGGGTGCTGGTGGCTCATGCCTGTAATCCTAGCTATGCAGGAGGCTGAAATCTGAGGATCACAGTTCAATGCCAGCCCAGGCAGTAAAGTCCATGAGACTCTTATCTCAAATAAACCACCAGAAAGCTGGAAGTAGCTCAAGTGGTAAGAGTACTAGCCTTGAGCTGAACAGCATCTAGCCCCAGAGTTCAAGCCCCATGACCACCACCACCAACAACAACAACAGCAACAACAACGAAAGTGGTACTTGTTTACAATGGAATTTTACATAACCATCAGAAAGAAGAAAATAATATCATTTGCAGGGAAATGGATGGAACTAGAACAAATTATGTTAAGTGAGGTAAGCCAAGATTACAGAGACAAATAGCTCATATTCTCCCTGATATGTGGGTTAGATCTGAAACACACTGGTATATGACAAATTATACAGAATTCTAGATACTCACATACAGTGAGACCAAAAGAGGATCGCCTTAGGAGAGAATCACAAAGGTGTATTACCCAAGCACCTCTTTTTATTTATATAATACACATACTGCAATGAACTCCAAAGAGATGGAAAACTAACTTTTTTCTTAGTTTTTTTTTATTTATATGATGACTCTGTGTTCTTTACCTTATAGATAGTGTATTCACATGAACATCTGTGGAAAGGGAGGGGAGGGCATAGAATCTGAGGAAAAAGGGTGAAAAAGTGCGGCAGTGGAGTGTACTAAACATGGATGAAAGCAAAATATGCAACTCGTGGGTGCAGATAGAAGGGAGGGAATGGAAGAGGATGAGGGAAACAGATGATACTCTGTGAAAGGAAATGCACTTATTACCTGGCGTATGTAAATGTAATCTCACTGTATATCACCTCTAAGTTAACAAAGTAAAAAAAATGTAACCAGTTGCAAATATTAAAAGGTGGCAAAAGCAAGGCATTGATGGTTCATTCCTGTCATCTTTGCTACTCAGGATGCCGAGATCTGAGGATCACGGTTCAAAGCCAGCCTGCGCAGGAACATCTGTGAGACTCTTCTCCAATTAGCCACTCAAAGAAGCTGAAAGTGGAGCTGTGGCCTGAATGATAGAGCACTAGTCTGGAACACAAAAGCTCAGGAAGAGCACCTATGCTCTGAGTTCAAGTCTCAGAACACACAAACACACACACACACACACACACACACCCCAAAAACATGGCAAGAAGTGTTTCATTGGATTTTTTTTAAATTTTATTTTATTTTATTTGTGAACATACTGTACAGAGGAGTTACAATTACATGGGCAGGATAATGCGTACATTTCTTACCAAGCATTGCAGCCTCCTCCTTTGTTTACCCTTCACATCCCTTCCCAGCCTCCCCCTTCCTCCTCAATCCCAATCCTTCTCCTTCCCTCCCTTCCACCCCCCCTGGACCAACATTGTAAAACTCATTTTGGACATGACAATTTGTACTTTTCATTGTTGCAACAGGTCCACCTGTATCATTAAACAACTGGTTTTCTCCCATCTCCTCCACAAGTTATACTGACATCAAATATAGTGAAAGCAGGGGTTATACTGTGGGGGAGGGACATACAAAACAACAAAGAGATAATCTTATAAATGCATTAGAAACACATGCATGAAAGAAAAAAAAACATTAAAATACATATCTAAGGGTTCATTTTCCTGACATCACATTATCTGACCTTTTCCGCTTGACTCATACATATACTAGATATTACAAATAAGGGAAACATGGGTCCTATGTTTATTTGGGCCTGGCTTACTTCACTTAATATATTTTTTCCAAGTTTTTCCATTTCCTAACAAATGGGGCAATGTCATTCTTTCTGATGGAGGCATAGAATTCCATTGTGTATATATACCACATTTTCTTGATCCATTCATCTACTGAGGGGCATCTGCGTTGGTTCCATATCTTAGCTATGGTAAATAATGTTGCAATAAACATAGTTGTGCTGGTAGCTTTAGTGTGGTATTGTTTGTAAACATTTGGGTAAATGCCCAAAAGTGGGATTGCTGGGTCATAGGGGAGTTCTATGTGAAGTCTTTTGAGGAACCTCCATACTGCTTTCCAAAGTGGTTGAACAAGTTTACACTCCCACCAACAATGAAGTAAGGTTCCTTTCTGTCCACATCCCCTCCAGCATCTGTTGTTGTTAGAGTTCTTGATTTTTGCCGTTCAAACTGGAGTGAGGTGATATCTCAATGTTGTTTTGATTTGCATTTCTTTTATGGCTAGGGATGTTGAACATTTCTTCATGTGTCTATTGGCCATCCTTCTTTCTTCTTCAGAGAAGTTTCTCTTTAAGTCTTTTGCCCACTTATTTATTGGGCAGTTGTTTCTTTGAGGATTTGTTGTTGGGGGGTTTAATTTTTTGAGTTCCAAGTATATTTTAGATATGAGACCCTTGTCCGTTGTATGTCTAGTAAAGGCCTTCTCTCAATCTGTGGGCTTTCTATTGATCTTGTTAGCTATGTCATTTGCCCTGCAGAAGCTCTGCAACTTTATGCAATCCCATTTGTCCAACCTTTCTTTGATTTGTTGTGTTTCCGGGTCACTATTCAGAAAGTTTCGACCTGAGCCAAGGAGACCTAGGGTTTCTCCTATTCCATCCTGTAATGTTTTCAGAGTGTCTGCTTTGAGTTCAAGGTCTTTGATCCATTTGGAGTTGATTCTGGTGCAGGGTGATATATAAGGATCTAGCTTTAGTTTTCTACATGTAGTTAACCAATTTTGCCAGCACCATTTACTGAAGAGGCTGTCTTTCTTTCATTCTATTGTTTTAGC
Source organism: Dipodomys merriami (assembly GCF_024711535.1). Taxonomy (NCBI): domain Eukaryota; kingdom Metazoa; phylum Chordata; class Mammalia; order Rodentia; family Heteromyidae; genus Dipodomys; species Dipodomys merriami. The sequence goes on from NW_027203487.1 coordinate 7,722, forward strand.
TCCCTTTTCGAAGATTAGATGGCTATAGGTCTGTAGGTTCATTTCTGGGTTTTCAATTCTATTCCATTGGTCCTGAGGTCTGTTCTTATGCCAATACCAAGCTGTTTTGATTACTATGGCTTTATAGTAGAGCTTGAAATTTGGTATTGATATTCCTCCAGCAGTGTTCTTTCCATTGAGGAGCGTTTTTGCTATTCGGGGTCTTTTATTGTTCCATATGAATTTGTGGATTGCCTCTTCTATTTCCTTGAAGAATGAATTTGGAATTTTGATAGGTACTGCGTTGAATTTGTAGATCGCCTTGGGAAGTATTGCCATTTTCACGATGTTAATCTTTCCAATCCTGGAGCATGGGAGGCTTTGCCATTTTTTTAGTTCTGCGTTGATTTCCTTTTTCAAGATTTTAAAGTTTTCATCATAGAGGTCCTTCACTTCTTTAGTTAAGTTTATTCCTAGGTATTTTATTTTTTGTGGGGCTATTACAAATGGAGTTGCTTTCCTAATTTCAGCCACACTTTTTTTTATTTTTGGCATACAGGAAAGCCATTGATCTTTGGGGGTTAATTTTATAACCTGCTACTTTGCCAAAGTTTTGGATAAGCTTGAGTAATTTGTGAGTGGAGTCTATGGGATTCTTTAAATACAAGATCATGTCATCTGCAAAGAGGGAGAGTTTTATTTCTTCTTTCTATATTTGGATCCCCTTTATGTCTGCATCTTGTCTTATTGCTGTAGCTAGGCATTCTAATACAAGATTGAAGAGAATTGGAGAGAGTGGGCATTCTTGTCTTCTTCCTGAGTTAAGAGGAAATGGCTTTAGTTTTTCAATACTGAGTATAATGCTGAGTGTAGGTTTGTCATATACAGCCTTTATTGTATTAAGGAATGTTCCATGGATTCCTAAATTTTCCAAAACCTTCATCATCAAGGGGTGTTGGAGCTTGTCGAATGCTTTTTCTGCATCTTTTGCGATAAGCATGTGGTTCTTATTCTTGCTTCTGTTGATGTGATGAATAATATTAATTGATTTGCGTATATTGAACCAGCTTTGCATCCCTGAAATGAATCCTGTTTGATAGTGGTGTATGATTTTTTGGATGAGTTGTTGAAGTCGATTGGCCAAAATTTTGTTGAGAAGTTTTACATCAATGTTCATCAAACAAATGGGTCCATAGTTCTCTTTCTTTGATGAGTCCCTGCCTGGTTTTGGAATGAGGGTTATGATGGCTTCATAGAATATGTTCGGTAGTGAGCTTTCTCTTTCCATTTCATTGAAGAGTTAGGAATATTGGTGTGAGCTCTGCTTTGAAGGCCTTGTAAAATTCCGCTGTCAAACCATCTGGTCCTGGACTTTTCTTAGCTTGGAGGTCTCTTATTGCTGTTTCTATTTCAATGCTTGATATGGGCCTGTTAAGATAGTTTAACTCATCTTGGTTTAGTTTTGCCATGTCAATATTTGCTAGGAAAAGGTCCATTTCTGTCAAGTCTCAAACTTATTAGCATAAAGTTTGGAGAAGTATTCCCTTATTATGTTCTGAATCTTGGTTGTTTCCGTGGTGATGTTTCCATTCTCATCTCTGAGTTTATTAATTTGGGTGTGTTCTCTAATTTTTCTGATAAGGTTTGCTAAGGGTCTGTCAATTTTGTTAAGTTTTTCGAAGAACCAACTCTTTGTTTTGTTGATTCTTTCTATAGTTTTTTTGGATTCTAATTCATTTAATTCTGATTTAATTTTGATTATTTCTTTCCATCTACTGGATTGGGGTTTATCTTGCTGCTCTTTTTCAAGGAGGTTTAGATGTGGCATTAAATTGCTAGTTTCAGATTTCTCCAATTTGTTGATGTAGGAGCTCAGAGCTATAAACTTTCCTCTGAGTACTACCTTTGCTGTGTCCCAGAGGAGCTGGTAATTTGTGTGTTCATTTTTGTTGAATAGCATGAACATTTGAATTTCCTTTCTAATATCTTCCATGACCCACTCATGATTCAGCAGTGTGTTGTTCAGTGATACCGGACTTTCTTTGGTGGCTTTTGGTGTTGAGTTCTAATTTTATTCCCTTATGGTCAGAGAGTATGCAAGGTATAACTTCTATGTTTCTGAATTTAGACAAGTTTGCTTTGTGGCCTAAAATGTGGTCTATTTTAGAAAACGTTCCATGTGCTGCTGAGAAAAATGTGTATTCTGATGCTGCTGGGTGAAATGTTCGGTTTAAGTCTGTTAAGTCTAGTTGATCTATGCAGCTGTTTTGATCTGTGGTTTCTCTGTTGAGTTTTTGCATTTTGGCAACCACCCTCCTTTGACCATTTCATGGTCTCTTCAGGCTCCTGCTGTTCACCTCTGTTGACACTAGGTGGCAGTGCTCCCCCATAATAACCCAATGGCACCAAAGTTTAGGGGCTTTTCTGAAGTCTCTCCAGGTAGCTCGCTCATCCTTACATCACCTAGATTTAGCAAGAATCCTGTCAAGATAGCTTAGCAAGAATCTCATCCTGAAAATATGATTCACTTTAATATCTTCTTGAAGAAGATTTTTGAAGTTCTGTGCTAGGAGGAGCAAAGACCAAATATATTTCCATCTACCTCCCGTCAATTCATCCATTATCCATATATCTAACCATCCATTCCTCATCCATCTCTCCACCATCTGTCCATCCGCCCATGCATTCATCATTAATCCAATCCCCTTTACTGGTCAGTCATCCATAATCCATTCACCCATCCACTATCTACACATCATCCATCCACCCACCCATAATCTATCCATCATCCATCTCATCCATCCACAATCCACCCATCCATACATTCACCCACTCATCAATTCATCTATCATCCATCTTTCTACCCTCCATCCCTTATCCCCCTCTTTACTATCTGTTCATCCATCCATTCATTCTCCATCTGTACACAATCCATCCACCCATCGATTCAAACTTGGGGCATTTCTTTTTCTCAGAAAAGTGCTATATGAATTTATTTTTTAGGTATAATATGTTAAAGATTCATGTCATTTAGGAGAGAGCATGTTGAACACTTCACATCCTCCTTGGGAGATAATTGGTATCTCTCTAGGGACTGGTGGGGTGAAGTCTGGGGATGGTGGCGAGAAGCACTGGAACACCAGCAACAGTTTTCATTAAGTTTTTTTGTTTTTTGTATTGTCAGTTGTGGGGCTTGAACTCTGGGCCTGGGGACTGTCCCTCAGCTATTCAGCTCAAGTTGAGCAGTCTACCACTTGAGCCACAGCACCACTTCTGGCTTCCTAGTGGTTCATTGGAGTTAAGAGCTCATGGACTTTCCTGCCCGGGCTGGCTTTGAAACATGATCCTCAGATCTCAGCTTCCTGATTAGCTAGAATGAAATGCTTGAACCACCAGTGCCCAGCTGCTATAAATACTTTTTCAGAAAGTCCTTGAAATTTTGCCCAGTGTCAGCCTCCGACTGAGATCCTTCTACCTATGTCTTCTCTGTAAACGGGATAACAGGAGTGCCCTGATGTGCTCAGCTCCTCTCCCGTTTTGCAGATGGATTTCAGGAAGGAATCTAGTCTCACTGCAGTCATGTCCTTGGCATGACCTTAACTAAGCTCTGCTTATCTTGCACCTCTGAAATTGGGTTCACCATCCAGCCTTCTCTTCCCAGAGAGGTCATTCTGTGAGGCTAGGTGAACCCTCAGGGGTTTGTTCATCCATGAGGACTGCTGAGCTCCAGGTCACAGCACTGATCTCTAGGTGGATAGGTCCTTGCTGAAGTTGGAGTAACGCCATCTTGTAGCAAGCCATTACATAGCTGTTGGACCAGGTGAACTGCAGCACACAAGACCTCCTTCCCTTGGCTGGATCCTGGGTGACAGCTAGCAGGGTGCAAGAAGGCCATCCCGTATTTCACCTGCAGCTACTCTGCGGGCATGACACTAGGTGGTGCTCTGACCTAGATTTCTGTTAAAGACAGAGTGACAGGAGAATTTGGGGGTGGTAGTATATGGGTGTCTGTCTTCCAGGGTCCTGGTAATGAGTCTTTGGATGGCACAGGCCAGGGGCTCTGTAAGTAACCCCTAGTAAGACGTCCAGTCTGCCCCTTTCAACCCAGCTCACAGGCCCCCAGCTCTGTGGAGAGCTTCCCAGGAAAGTTCACACCACAGTCTGCCCTTCCACTGGCAATGCATGCAGGACCTTGGGCTTAACTGGATGGACTTCCACATGGCTCTGTCCCGGGGCATCCTGGGGATCTGCTGAAGGTCACAGACCACTGCCCAAGCTCAGGGCTACTCTCTGGCTCACCAGGATACCTGGGAAAGAGACTGGCTGCCTCAGACCAGGCAGGCACCAGGTTGTGGCCATGGCAGGGGAAAGGAACCTGCCACAGGGCAGAGGCCTGTGCTTCCTTCTTCACTGATGCTCCGAGCACCTGGGTTGGCCATTGCCTCAGGACAAGCCCCATTTCCTCTGAGTGTTGTCCTCTCCCATTTCTTCACCTTTGTGGTGGTACAAAACCATTCTTCCCATCACCAACATCACCAGTGAGGGGCATGTGACATAAGCCCAGACAATCACAGCACTCCAGCCCCTCTCAAGAGTGATTGGGGTGATGAACATTGATGCAAAACTTCTCAATAAAATTTTGGCCAATGGACTTCAACAATTCATCCAAAAAATCATAAACCACGATCAAACAGGATTCATTTCAGGGATGCAAAGCTGGTTCAATATACAAAAATCAATTAATATTATTCATCACATCAACAGCAGCAAGAATAAGAACCACATGGTTATCTCAATAGATGCAGAAAAAGCATTTGACAAGATCCAACACTCATTTATGATGAAGGTTTTGGAAATATTAGTAATCCATGGAACATTCCTCAATACAATAAAGGCTGTATATGAAAAACCTACACCCAGCATTATACTTAATGGTGAAAAACTAAAGCCATTTCCTCTTAACTCAGGAACAAGACAAGGATGTCCACTCTCTCCAATTCTCTTCAATCTAGTATTAGAATGCCTAGCTAGAGCAATAAGACAAGATGCAGACATGAAGGGGATCCAAATATAGAAAGAAGAAATAAAACTCTCCCACTTTGCAGATGACATGATCTTGTATTTAAAGAATCCCATAGACTCCACTAACAAATTACTCAAGCTGATTCAAAACTTTGGCAAAGTAGTAGGGTATAAAATTAACTCCTAAAAATCAATGGCTTTTCTGTATGCCAACAATGAGAGAAGTGTGGCTGAAATTAGGAAAGCAACTCCATTTGTAATAACCCCACAAAAAATGAAATACCTAGGAATTAACTTAACCAAAGAAGTGAAGGACTTCTATGATGAAAACTTTAAAATCTTGAAAAAGGAAATTAAAACATAACTTAGAAAATGCAAAACCTCCCATGCTCCTGGGTTGGAAAGATTAACATTGTGAAAATGGCAATACTTCCCAAGGCTATCTACAAATAATTTAATGTGATACCTATCAAAATTCCAACCTCATTCTTCAAGGAAATAGAAGAGGCAATCCAAAAATTCATATGGAACAATAAAAGACCCCGAATAGCAAAAAAGCTCCTCAATGGAAAGATCACTGCTGGAGGAATATCAATACCAATTTTCAAACTCTACTATAAAGGCAAAGTAATAAAAACAGCTTGTTATTGACATAAGAAGAGACCTCAGGACCAATGGAATAGAATTGAAAACCCAGAAATGAACCTACAGACCTATAGCCATCTAATCTTTGATAAGGGAGCTAAAACAATAGAATGGAAGAAAGACAGCCTCTCCAGTAAATGGTGCTGCCAAAATTGGTTAACTACTTGTAGAAAACTAAAGCTAGATGCTTATATATCACCTTGCACCAGAATCAACTATAAATGGATCAAAGACCTCGAACTCAAAGCAGACACTCTGAAAACATTACAGGATGGAATAGGAGAAACCCTAGGTCTCCTTGGCTCAGGCCGAAACGTTCTGAATAGAGAACAGGAAACACAACAAATGAAAGAAAGTTTGGACAAATGGGATTGCATGAAGTTGCAGAGCTTCTGCATGGCAAAGGAAATAGCTAGCAAGAACAATAGAAAGCCCACGGATTGGGAGAAGATCTTCACTAGCCATACAACAGACAAGGGTCTCAGATCTAAAATATACTTGGAACTCAAAAAATTAAATCCCCCAACAGCAAATCCTCAAAGAAACAACTGCCCAATAAGTAAGTAGGGTAAAGACTTAAAGATAAACTTCTCTGAAGAAGAAAGAAGGATGGCCAATAGACACATGAAGACATGCTCAACCTCCCTATCCATAAAAGAAATGCAAATCAAAACAACATTGAGATACTCCAGTTAGAATGGCAAAAATCAAGAACTCTATTAACAACAGATGTTGGAGGGGATGTGGACAGAAGGGAACCTTACTTCATTGTGGTGGGAATGTAAACTTGTTCAAGCACTTTGGAAAGCAGTATGGAGGTTCCTCAAAAGACTTCACATAGAGCTCCCCTATGACCCAGCAATCCCACTTTGGGGCATTTACCCAAATGTTTACAAACAAGACCACACTAAAGCTACAAGCACAACTATGTTTATTGCAGCATTATTTACCATAGCTAAGATATGGAACCAACCCAGATGTCCCTCAGTAGATGAATGGATTAAGAAAATGTGGTATATAAACCCATTGGAATTCTACGCCTCCATCAGAAAGAATGTCATTGCCCCATTTGTTAGGAAATGGAAAACCATGAAAAAAATTATATTAAGTGACGTAAGACAGGCCCAAAGAAACATAGGTCCCATGGTTTTCTTATTTGCAATATCTAGTATATGTATGAGTAAAGCGGAAAAGGTCAGATAATGTGATGTTAGGAAAATGAACTCTTAGATATGTATTTTAATGTTTTTTTCTTTCATGAATTTGTTTCTAACATATTTATAAGATTATCTCTTTGTTGCTTTGTATGTCCCTCTCCCACAGTATAACCCCTGCTTTCACTATATTTGATGTCAGTATAACTTGTAGTGGAGATGGGGAAAAACAAGTCGTTTAAGGATACAGGTGGACCTGTTGCAACAATGAGAAGTACAAGTTTTCATGGCGAAAACGAGCTTTACAACATTGGTTTGGGGGGGAGGCTGGGAGGATTGGCTGGGGGGGTGGGGGGAGAGGCTGGGAAGGGATGTGAAGGGTAAACAAAGCAGGAAGCTGCAATGATTGATAAGAAATATACGCATTATCCTGTTCATTTAATTGTAACCCCTCTGTACAGTGTGTTTACAAAAAAATATAAAAAATAAAAAATAAAAAAAAAGAAGTTACAGCAAAGGAAAAAAAATAAATAGGGATACAGGTGCACCTATTGCAACAATGAGATGTACAAGACGTTATGTCGAAAACGAATTTTACAACTTTTGTGGGGGGCATGTGAGCGGCGGGGAGGATTGTGTGGGGAGGCAGGGGGAGGATGGGAAGGGATGAGAAGAGGAAACAAAGGAGGAGGCTACAATGCTTGATAAGAAATGTACTCATTATGTTGCCCATCTACAGTATCTTGCCTCTATACAGTATTTTCACAATAAAAAATTAGTTTTTAATGAAAAAAAAAAGAGTGATTGGGGGCTGGGAAATTGGCTAAGTGGTAGAGTACTTGCCTAGCCTGCATGAGGCCCTGGGTTCCATTTCTCAGTACCACATAAATAAACAACAAAAAAAGAGTGATTGGTGCAGGAGATGGGTGTGTGCCCAAGAGGAGCCAATAAAAATGCCTCTGCAGACCCAAGGTGGGCCAATGGGAATACCTCTTGCTCACCCATGTAGGGCCAATGGGCATTTCTCCTGCAGACCCAAGGAGGACCAATGTGAATGTCTCCTACAGACCCAAGGAGGGCCAGTGGAAAAGCTTTTGCAGACTCCGAAGCTCTTGCAAAGACTGTCTGGGATTCCAAACTGGTTGGTCCATGCTTGCCATGAGTATGACCAGAGGCAGTTGGTGTCATGGCTGAGGTTTGAAGGTGGGAACTGAATCCCAAGTGAGGAGAGTGGCTCTGTGGTGTGGTTAAATGCTGCTACCATGGAGCAGAGTGGGTCAGGTATGGCAGGAGGGCTCCTGAGGCTTAGGTTCACCTCCATCCTGCTCTCTGATCTGGCATCTTCTGCCATGGCCTGGTGCAGCAAGTTTGCCCTTGACCTTGAATGCTGGAGAAAGAAACTTCCATGTCTTCTAAACCAGCCCACCTCAAGTACCCTATCATCATGGTAGCTCGAACCACAGGAGACAGTCTCCAGACATCTGTAAGGGAAGTGTAGATAATGTGAACTTAGAGCTGGAAAAAACCCTGGGAGACTTGCCTTGCAGGCATGAGGCCCTGGGTTCAATTCCTCAGCACCACATAAGCAAAAAGAAAAAAAGCCAGAAGTGGTGTTGTGGCTCAAGTGGTAGAGCGCTAGCCTTGAGCTGAAGAGCTGAGGGACAGCGCCCAGGCCCAGAGTTCAGGCCCATGACTGGACCCCCCCCAAAAAAAGAAAAACCCTGGGAGAATCTCTGTCCAGGAGAGCCTGGAGGAGAGGGAGGAAGACTGCTTTGTTCTCTGTAAAGCTCAGGCTGGACTTTGAGGGGCCAGCACTCCTCTGCAAGGGTGGTCTGTGGAGCCGTGGAACCTTCCAGCAGGGCTGGTGACAGTGGCCTTTAGATTCCCTCCTCATCTGAGGTCCTCAGGTGCCTGGGGATGGGCCCCAGCCACTCGGCTTCCTAGGAAATCTCAGCCTGCACTGTTGTCATTCAGGCCTCAAATCCTAATTTATATTGCTGGAAAGGTAATTTATACACTCATGTAAACTCCTTTTTACTCCTGAGTTTTGAGTAACAGGTGTGTAATTATTTCCAGCTCTCCTTTCAAGAAAATTCTAAACTGAGGGCTGTTAAGACCTTAATATTCTTCAGGGTTGCCAGGGATGGTATTTTTCCTGGATCAAATTCATTCACTCTGTTGGGACTGACATTATTAGGTTACAGATTTTGCTTCAGGAGGCTGGAAGGCTTATCCATGTGTGTGTGTGTGTGTGTGTGTGTGTGTGTGTGTGTGTGTGTGTGTGTGTGTGTGTGTGTGTGTGTGTGTGTGTGTGTGTGTGTGTGTGTGTGTGTATGTGTGTGTGTGTAGGAGGAGAATAGCCAAGGCTGGCCCTGGCCCTGGCCCTGTGTGTGTTGCTATTTTTATTTTTGCAGCCTGGACTCTTCTTTATTGAGTCATGGACGTTCCTTGCAGACCTACTATGAACACAGCTCCACCAGGATTGCATGACACTCACAATGGAGACAAATTACTTATCCAAGTACAGCAGCTAATGAACCTTAGGGGAGATTAGTTGTGGGCGAGGAGGGGGGAGAACGGGTCTTGAGGCTTGAACTCAGGGCCTGGACACTGTCCCTGCAGCTCCTATCCTGGCTGACCTTGGCTGATGCCTTCACCTTCGGCTTCAGGGTTCTCAGCCGGTAGTTGAGATCATATGGGCCCCGACATTTGGCGTCCGGCCCTGCCCCGCTTCCCAGGAGCAGTGGGGCATGGGGCGTCGATGCTTGCCTGGGCAGCCCAGGTGGCTTCCAGACACCAGCTCTGCAGTGGGCTGGGCGTGGGCCACACCAACCAGGTGTCACTTGGGGAGGCTGTGCAAGGCCTGAGTCCTAGTCCTGAAAAGGCGCAGGGCTGACAGCCTGGCCAGCAGCCCCACACCATGGGCAGGCAGTGGAACCTGTAAGAGGCACGGCCTAGAGGCAGAAGTGATGGTATTGGGAAAGTGGCCTAGAGATGCAGTGCATTTGGGGCATGGCGTAGAGGGAGGAAGTAAGAGCATTGGAGTCTAGAGAAGAAAGTAAGGCCATGGGGGTGTGGCCTAGAGAAGAAAGGCTAATGGGGTCGTGATCCACAGGGAGGAAGTGAGGTCATTGGAGGGTGGCCGTGCAGGGGCTGTTAGGAGCCTGGCCCTGCTCTTCCTCTGACTGACTCCAGTGAGATGAAGCCATTTTGCCCCACCTGGTGATCTCCACCTCGGTGTTCTACCCCTCCACAACGCAAAGCAACAGGGCCAAGTGGGCAAGAACAAGAAGAAACCCTTCATCCTGTAGGCCAATTACCTCAGGTGTTATGTTACAGATGGGAGGCTGAGGAGCACGTGGGATAGCATTGGATCAGGGAGTGTTTGGGATACACACACATACATGCAACATGCAAACACACACAAACATATGCATGCACACATGCACATATGAGCATATACACATCCATATACACATGTGCACAGACACAAACATACATGCAGTTCATGCACACACACATGTACACACACACATGGAGGCTTGTTTCCTCCCGCCCCTCCCCCCATTTCCATGTCCCTTCAGCTCCTTGTCGGTTGCATTATCAGGAACTGCTTGATAAAGAAACTCTTTTGGGTGATGACAAGAATTGATTTCCAATTCCCTGCAGAATGAGTCCATCATCACAGTGGCACAGGCAATTTAGCTCAGATTCCAGGACTGCCTGGGGTTTGACAGGGAGGGGAAAGAGACATTCTCAGAGGGGTTTGTGTGGGGCTGTGGCCAAAAGGACATGGCTGCTTCAGGGTCCCCCTGAGGCCACTGGTAGGAAGTAGTCTCCCAGGCTGCCTTCCATGAGGCTGTGGGAAATTCAGTCTTGCTCAGCTTGTTCACTCAAATGTACAGCTGAGAGAGAAAGGATCAGTTTCCCCTGTTTAAGAAGCCCTCAGATAGTGTCCATGGAGGGTTAAAGGAGGTTTAAAGGAGTTTGGCAGGCGGCCTGCATGGGCTGGACCACTGACTATAACAGGCCAGCTGATTGGTTGAGACCACATCTCAAAGATAATTGGAGTGAGGAGAACTTGAGTGTGGCATGAGGCCCTAAGTACAACCCCAGTATGGCCCTCAAAAACATTTCAGACAACCCCACTTAAATATGTGTGTGTGTGTGTGTGTGTGTGTGTGTGTGTGTGTGTGTGTGTGTGTGTGTGTGTGTGTGTGTGATTCTACTGGCCCTGGTGCACTGTAATCCTAGCTATTCAGGAGGCTGAGATCTGAGGATGGAAGTTCAAAGCCATGCTGGGCAGGTAAATCCATGAGGTTCTTATCTCCAAATAATCACCTAAAAGCCAGAAGTGGAGCTGTGGCTCAGGTGGTAGAACACTAACCTTGAGCAAAAATGTGAAGGGACAGCACCCAGGTTCTTAGTTTAAGCCCAAGGACCAGCCAAAAAGAAAGAAAGAAAAATGACTGATTCCCATTGTGCATCAAGTGACAGGTGCTTCAAAGCCACTTTTGTTGGGCCCACAAATAAACTATAAGTGGAGGCAGAGTCTCGTGCTGCTAACCCATGTTGTATGTGTCTCTGCTCTGAACCATTTTTCCAGCAATTGCTTTGCAATCACCTTGGGGTTCAGGAAGGACCAGACAAATTGATAACTTCTTAATGACAAGGGATGAAGCCACCCCTGAGGGCCGGCAGAGCCCCCCAGGACAGCTCACCCCACAGGACACAGGACATGTTGATCCTGACCAGCTGTGACAGCCATCATGCCTCTCCAGAATCCACCAGAAACAAGGACCAGAATTATCACCACCCAGGCCACACTGGGACTGGTGGCCATTTTAACATGGCATACCTTTGTCCTCAAGTCTCCTTATTTTTTAATTTTTGCCAGTCTTGGGGCTTGAACTCAGGGCCTGGGAACTGTCCCTGAGCTTCTTTTGCTAGTGCACTACAACCTGAACCACAGTACTGTTTTTTTTTTTATTTTTCTGTGTAGTTTGTACTGAGGAATCAAACCCAGGGCTTCATGCATGCTAGGCAAGCACCCTACCACTAAGCCACATTCCCAGCCAAGTCTCCTTATTTAACTTAAGACAAATGTCTGTACCCCAAAGATAGCTGAAGATGTGCCCAAGCTGTCTTTCACCCCATGGCCACCATGGAAGAATTGACCTTTACATCCCAGTGTGGAGGATAGCCAGAGAGAAATCTTTGAAATCAAGGGCACTTGGACTAATGGCATAATTGCTCTGTGAAACCACTTGCCAAGTAATTATAGACTATTGTTAGGTTGATCTAGCTTCTTTTTTTATCCCTGCTAAATAATGAGGCTTTGCTTGGAGTGATGGGTGGGAGCAATCACACACACACACAGTTAGATAGAACAGAGGTCCCCTCTTTGCCACCCTTTTCTTTTCTACCTTCTTTAATGCAATAGCGGAGATGAAACAGCACCCCCCCCCAGCCCCAAGCCAGCAGGTGAGTGAACAGGCCCGTGGGGCCTCTGTGTTCTTACCCCTGCTAAGAGATATTTTTGGTATTAAAATATACTTTCAAGAAACAGCAGCTGGAGAATTTGCTGAGACTGGCAGTTCCTGTAAGGATAGAAAGTCCTTAAGGCCCCGAGGTTAGAGTAATGAAACCCAGGAGTTTTCTATGTCGCTCTTTTGAGCCTCTCCCTCCCCCACAAGTGGGCTTCCTTCTTCCTCTGCTCCTCCTCCTTCTATACCCTGAGATCATGTCCTTCATGTGCTCACTGCTCACAGCAAGCTAATGCAGATACATAGTGCAGTATTCACTTTTAAAACATGGATAATAGAGCTCCACTAGGATAAATGATATCTGTGGAAAGCCAGAGCATGCATTTCGGTGTCTGCTTAGTGCATCCATTGTGTCCAGATGGGGTCCTCAGAGCCACTGCCCGGGGAGAAGGGGTGAGCTCTGCCCAGAAGAAACTCCATGTGCAGGGGTTGGCGATGGGAAACAGAGGCCCACAGGGGGGCTGGGATTGGGGTGGACTTGGTGGTCAGAGCCCATGGCTGCAAACAGCCATCAGGGAAGATTGTCACCTGTTGGGGAATCAGAAGTGCTCTGGCCATGGCAGTGGGTCGGGAGTTGGGAGAGTGAGGTCATGATGTGACAGTGGGTATGGAGTCTGGAGCACCGTGGCCGTTGCAGTGGATAGGGATAGTCCTTCACAATGACCAGCAGGGCTCTGGCTCCCCACATCTGAAGAGTGAGGTGCAGCTGCTTGTCACCTGACCCCTCTTGAGACCATGGACCATCACCTGACCTCTCCTAAGACCACAAACTGTCCTTCCACTTCAGAAGCCACCTCTGGCCAGATCTGAATGCACTGGTGACCAGGCCCTGCTTTCCCTCTGCTCACCTCCTCTACTCTCACCCTCATCCTTCCTGTTGAACCTAAAGCAAACATCTGTCTCCAAAGATAGCCAAAGAAATACAGAAGAGCTGTCCTTATCTATTACCTGTAACAGACCCCCTTCTCTGTCCTTTGCTACACATCTTTATTTGGCTCAGAGGAGCAAGTGGCCCAATGGAATGTGGGGCATCTGGTGCTGTGGCTTGGGGTCCCTGGCTCTGATTGAAGCACTGTGTGACCGTGGGAGATCCAGGGTCCACAATGACCTTTACACTTTATCCTTTCTCCTTCCTGGGAGCCAGCGCTCCACGGAGCCGCTTGCTGATGATGCTAGTATGGGCCCAGCCTGTCTCACTGCTTATGGTGACCCATTCTGAGGGAAGAGGGCTGGGGCTATGCTTAATAGCACTCACTGGAAATCCTAGCACTTGCATGGCTGAGGCAGGAAGATCAAGAGTTCTAGGACAGTCTGGGCTACTTACAAAGGTCTGAACGGCTGACTTTACTTAATATAATTTTTTCCAAGTTTTTCCATTTCCTAACAAATGGGGCAATGTCATTCTTTCTGATGGAGGCATAGAATTCCATTGTGTATATATACCACATTTTCTTGATCCATTCATCTACTGAGGGGCATCTGGGTTGGTTCCATATCTTAGCTATGGTAAATAATGCTGCAATAAACATTGTTGTGCTGGTAGCTTTAGTGTAACCCCTCTGTACAGTATGTTCACAAATAAAATAAAATTAAATTAAAAAAGAGGTCTGAACGGTCCTTCTTATGTCAAGGAGTCAGCTGAGCCTGCCTATGGTCTGAACTACACTGGATCCCTCAGTCCTCCTCTTCCTTTCCTCCTCCTCGCCTCCCTTCTGCTCTTTCTCCTCTTTCTCTTCTTCCTTCTCCTTCTTCATGCCAGTCCCGGTGCTTGAACTCAAGGCCTGGGTGCTGCCCCTTAGTTATTTATTTATTTTTTTTAATTTGGTCAAGGATGATGCTCTACCACTTGAGGCAAAGTTCTACTTTCAGCTTTTTGGTGGTTAACTAGAGATAAATATCTCATGGACTTTCCTGCCTGGGCTAAGTTCAAACCATGATCCTCACATTTCAGCCTCCTGAGTAGCTGGGATTACAGGTGTGAGTCACAGATGCCCTGGCTGTGATTTGACATCTAAATGGAGTTGGTGGAAGGGTACTAACTACTTTTTGTTCTGATTTCTGAGTTTGACAGTTTTATTATTTATTAAAAATGACATGATTTCCTTGTCTCAGCATTTCTCCTGCTTCAGGGGGTCTATTTGTATTTGTAAAGTTCCAGAGTCCTTGTCAGTTTTCTTCCATTTGGAAATAGGTGTGAGGACCGTTGTTGTCCTATGTATGTCCCACATGTAGCCTCAGCTCTGAGTTATGATTCAACAGCTCCATAAGGAGTAGAAACAATTTATAATGATGAGATTTATCATGGAAATATATGGCCACCACTTGTTAATGATGAGATTTATTTATCTGCTCAGTGTCTTTTTTTAGTAAGACCAGGGAGATTGCACAACTCTTAATCCCTTCTCAGGAAATCAAGCTGTCCCCTATCCTCAGTGAGGAGCCCAGTAGAGATGTCCAGGAAGAAAATACATCGATAAAGACTTTTCAAGGGTACCTTAACTTATTGTTATTATTATATTTTGGTGGTACTAGGATTTGAACTCAGGGCCTCACCTGCTAGGCAGATGCTCTACTTGAGCCCTGTTCCAGTTCTTACTGCTTAGGTTAAGGATGGGGTGTTTGTTTTTGAAATAGGGTCTCATGTTGTTGCCAGGGCTGGTGTGAACCTCCTGTTTGTATGATACTCCCACATGCATAGCTGCCACTACAACCTGCTTATTGATTGAAATTGTGTGGGAGTGTGTATGTCTGAGCTAGCTTCAAATTGTAAGCCTCCTGATCCCTGTCTTTCAAGGAGGAGCTAGATCCCACCCAGCTGTGATGTCCCTGATTGTTGAACTCATTGGTAGAGCCAGAGCCCTCACGATCCAATCACTTATCAAGACCCCACCTCCTGACAGTTCATTCAGCTATGATGTCATTGGTGGATGAGCCCATTGGTGGAGTCAGAACCTCTATGACCCAATCACCTCTCTCTTGTCTCCAGATTGCAGCAAGCTTTCAACCCAGGAGCCTTTGGACCATATTCATGCTTCCCAGGTGAAGAAGATGACATAACGGGATAGCAGGGATGGCTGGTTGCAGTCCTAATGGACCAGTTGATCACATCAAGAGGACAGCAGAGATGGTGACTCAGAACTCTAAACCTAAGGAGTGAAAATACCTATCCTGGAACCATCCACTAACAGATTTTGTCTGAGTGAGAAGTTAATGTCTGCAGTGCCTAGCTGCTTTTATTGGGGATAGAGTCATGTATTTGGGGCTGTCAGGGAGGTGGGGAGACCTATGGAAGATGAGGGACAGAAAACATGCCACTTGCACATTGCAAAGTTCAGGCCAATGGCTCCTCTTTCTCCTCTCATTGAGAGTAAGCCGTTGGATAGTAAGCTGGAGAAGAAATATTCAGTGTCATCAAAAAGCCAAAAAATCCCCAAGCCAAAGCATTTCGACACACTTCCAAATCTCCTCTATCAGGCTGGTTATTTTTCTTCCCAAAACTAGTAGCAGGTGTTTGGCTGTGTGCATTAAAAGCCATTTCGTGTTCCCTTGACAAAGGAGTTTTTTATTTAGTGCTGTAAGCTCAATAATACAGCATCTCATGAGAACTATTAAAATGGGAAATGTCTGCTGGGCTGACAATTGTTCTATCGATACATACTGAATACTACATTGCGGACAGCCAAATGGACCAATAGCTCTTATGGAAAAGGCTTAGCAGGGGGCCCTGGCTGTGCCACAGCTTCCGTGCTGGCCTTGGGGGATGCATTTGGAAGAGTCCTCCATAGATCCCCGGCAGTCCTCCATCTCAAGTGGGGTGGAACATGGCTTTGGCTGCCTGAGCTGCTCAAACTCATGTTTTCCAGTGTGGTGGAGAGCTGTGTAGACTAAAATCCTCTCCTTTCCTTCTCAGGCAGGCTTAGAGCAGTTTCACTCTGGACTGCGTGCCTGGGATTCCAGAACTGCAGACCCTCTGCCCCCTTACTTCCCACCACTCTGTCATTGACTTGGCTCTGAATTTATAGGTTTTGTCTCCTGATTCTTAATTGTTCCTAGGATTTTTCCTCCACTTCTGTCTACTGAACACCATTTTGTGTAAATCCTCTTCTCCATCCTCTTCATTACCACCCCCGCATCCCCCCCTGCTCTCCCATTGATAGGGCTTGAGAAGTCCTAGCCCTGATTGGTCAACTTGACTGGATGGAGAGACTTGGGGGAGACTGGGGAGGCTCACTTCTGCCAAAGTCCATGATGGATTTTGAAATGATCCAATCACATCAGGGTGATGATTGTGGATGGATACATCAGATCATGAAGTGATCAGTGTAGATCTGATCATCAGTGAATTCATCAGATCATGATGTGATCAGTGAATCTGATTATTGATGGATTCAGGATTTGATTAGATCCTTGGGAGCTGGTGGAAATGATGGGATCTGGGTGGAGGAAATGGGTGGCTGGGAATGTCTCCTTGGGAGTTGTATCTTGCCTGGCCACTTCCTGTTACTGCTTCTCCTCACTTCCTGTCTATCAAGACATGAAGTCCTCCCCCCCCCCCAGCTGCCATGATGTTTGGGAACCTGGTGCTGAGCAACCAGGGATGGAGCCCTCTGAGGTTGTGAGCAGGAGATACCATTCTTTCTTCAATGTGTTTATCTCAGGGATAATCACAAAGACAAGAATAATATCAAATATCAAATATACACACTGATAACTCCCTGTGAAGAACTTACGTTTCAACCATTTTTTTTTATCGGTCATGGGGCTTGAACTCTGGGCTTGAGTGCTGTCCCTGTACTCTTCAGCTCAAGGCAAGTGCTCTACCACTTGAGCCACAGCTCCACTTTTGGTTTTCTAGTGGTTTATTGGAGATAAGAGTCTCTCAGACTTTCCTGCCTGAGCTGGATTTGAACCTAGATCCTCAGATCACAGCTTCCTGAGTAACTATGATTACAGGTGTGAGCCACAGGCACCTGGCTCAACCATTTTCATTTCACCCAGTGTAGAGCACAGAGGCCATGATCCTCCTATCTATGCTTCCTCCATAGCTGGTATTATAGCTATCCATCATCATGCTCAGCTTGTCGGTTGAAATGTGGATTTAAGTTTTTGCCCTGGTTTGGCCTCAAACCACACTCTTTGATCTCTGCCTCCTTAGTAGTTGAGATTGTAAGTGTGAACCACTGTGCTTTTCTTTTTCTTCTTCCTTTTCCTGGTACATAGCCCAGGCTGGTCTCAAACTTACTGACTTCCTGCTTCAGCCTCTTCATCGCTGTGATTATAGGGCTGCACTTCCGTGCCTGGCTGACTGTAGTTTTCTTTGGGGTGCTTACCAGCACTTAGACAATATTAATGAGGATTAATGATGTTGTAAATAGGTGTTTAAAATAAATAAAAAAGGTGAAAACAGGGATTAGGGAAAGCTACAGTGGGTTAATAACTGAGGTATTCCACGGTGAGCCCCTCCAAGATTATTTTAGCAGCAAGAAGGAAACATTTTGTCACAAACAAAATCAATCTGTAATCAGAAGATAATTTGCAATCAGCTTTGCAAGTGAAATTGCATTTTCTTGTGGTCTGAGGGTGTTTTGGGAACTGCATGAGTGAGCTGATAAATGAGTAATGGATTGGAAGGTGAGGGTGAGGGCTGGTTTCACCAGCCAGGTGTTTACAGGGAGGGAGGGGGTGCTTCCCCCACAGCGATTCTTTAGAAGGAGCCACAGATGGACTCTGCTGAGAGTAGAAATGCCTGGAGCCTGGCAAGTGCACTGGTAACACGCTCTGCAGGATGTGTATGTCTCCTCAAAATTCACTCCACCTCCTGCCCCACTGCCTTGGTGATTCTGTGTATTTAAATTGTTGTGGGGGTCCTGGGGTTTGAACTCAGGTGCTCAAGCTTGCTATGTAGGTGCTCTACCACTTGAGTCACAACCCTGGTTCTGTTTGCCTTCTTCTTTTTTAACTGGATTTCATGGCCTTGCTCTTTCCTTTCTGAACTGTGATCCTCCTGTTTATACTTTCTGTGTAGCTGGAATGACAGACAGGAGCCTCCATGACTGGCTTATTGACTGATATGGGGGGGTCTCAAGAGATTTTTTGGCTTCCATCAAACTGTGATCCTCCTACCCTAGCCCCCAAAGCAGCTGTTTTACAGGTGTGAGCTCCCATTCCAGCTGGGTATAACTCTGTATGAGCAGTGACAAATGCTTCCCATGTTTCCCCCTTAGGTTTATCTTGAAACCAAAATGAGGGTGACATGGGGTTTGGGCAGGTAACCAGCTAGTCACACAATTACACACATTCTCTAAAGAAACCACAGATTGCCAAGTTACAAAATTACTTAACAAACAAAACAAAAAACCTCCTGACCATAAAGACTGAATTCAGAAAGGACTTAGTGTATTTCAAGCAGTGGCTTAAAAAAAATCTAGCAATAAAATGGAAAACAAATCAAAAGAGGATGGCATGATCCCATCTTCCCTGTTGTGATGTGCAGAATGTGGGTACTAAAGCCTCGGAAGCTTCCAGAGCTAGTTTTCAGGGGCAGCTCTGCTTTGGCCAGCTGGCTCTCTTCATGCATTATGCAGTGTTTTCCCTTTCCCCATTCTTGTCTTAAATACTTATGAAACTTGTTTAGACCGCGCTAATCCAAGAAATAAAATAGAATTATCTGAGCAGAGGTAATGCAAGGGGACACCACCGTGATTTAGGAAGCCAGCTTGGAGGTGTGTGTTAGAATATGAGGGAATTAATTTGCTGAGTTCCTGGTGATGCACTGCTGTGGCCCTCACAGTATTCTGCAAGTGAACAGGACAGGGTTTCATGCTCATCCTCCTCGTGCCTGCTTGGGACTCAGATCTTGTTGGATGGAACTGGGTTCAAGGTTCTGCATGACTGGTTATGAATGGGCTCTGGCTAATTTGTTTCTTTCACTCATGGGTATGGCTTCTTTGACAGTCCTGAGTTTATCTTCTACCCCAAATCAGTAAATGTGGACTTCTTCCAGAACATTCTCAAGATTCCTACCTTGGATATGGACTTCTTCTAGAACTTTCTGACAATTCCATCCTTGGGAGTCGATTTTGGTATCTGTTGTCTATGACAGTTTCTCACCTCTTTCAGAATGAGTGGAGGGGAAAGTTTGGAGGGTCACAACATGGAGGGGATTAAGGAGATGGAGATGTGGATTAATGACTGTTTGGTAATTACACATCATGTGTGTGTATTGGCTTATGTACAGTACCCCATAAATAAGTACAAATATTGTATGTTCACTAAGAAGAAAAAAAGCAGTCAGGTGCAGGGATACATGCCTGCAATCCCAGTACTTGGGAGGAAAGATGGGAGGATCTTCAATTTGATTGAGGGCAGCTCAAGTAGTAGAGGCTAACTTTGAGCGGAAGAGCTTTGGGCAGAACCCAGGCCCACAGTTCTAACCCCATGACCGACAAAAGGTTAGCACTATACTACTTGAGCCACAGCATCACTTCCGGTTTTCTCAACAGAAAATTGGAGATAAGAGTCTCACAGACTTTCGTACTCAGGCTGGCTTTGAACCATGATACTCAGAGCTCAGCCTCCTCAGTAGCTAGTCTTACAGGCATGAGCCACTGGCACCTGGCTGCCCATGTGTTTTGAACCCCTAAACCAGAGCTCAGCCTCTGTCCTCTTGGTTCTCTGGAGTCTCATGGACTTCCCTGCCCAGGCTGGCTTTGGACTAAGATACTGAGATCTTAGCCTCTTGAGTAGCTGGAGTTAAAGGTGTGAGCCACTGGTGCCCAGCTAGTCTGGGGGGGTGTTGTATTCCTGGTACAAGGAGGTGAAGAAGACCTCCCCCTATGGCCTTCCATGACCCAGGCACCCCAGGGTTCCTTTGTGTCTGCTTCCCTTCTGTCTGGGAGGAAGGTGGGCAGTTTTTCTCTGCCAAGACTGGAATGTGATGATTTTGGGCCTGGCGGGCTCTGCCATGGCTGGAGACACTGCTCAGCCCCGGAACATGGCCATGGACACTGCAGTAGACAGCACCACAGCATGCAAGGGCAGATAAAAAGGCCTTAACTGTGAGGGTGGGCAGAGCACCGCACTGACAGGCTAAGTCCAGATGCCCTGCTCTGCCATGTCTGTCCCTGGGTCTACCTGGTCCATTCTTGTCCTGGTCCCTAGACAAAAAGAGACATGCAGATGGGGAGCCATTCTGCCAGGCAGCAGATGGTGGTTGTTTGAGTGTGGATGCTGAGGACACAGGCAGTGACCAGAACTCGACTAAACCCCGTGATCATGGACAGAGGTGATGGTGATCAACCCTCTTACCTGAGGGTGGGAGAGGGGCCTGGGGGAACTCTCTAAGGGAATGGGGCCAAGTGAGCTGACTCTCAGCTATGGTCTGGGTCTAGAAGATGCTCCAAAGGCCCACACATGGAAAGATTGGTCCTCTGTCTGGGAGCTGCCAGAAGAACATGATTTAATATTTAAGCATCTCCAGGAGGAGTGAGGTTTGGGACCCTGTTCTCTCTCTCTCTCTCTCTCTCTCTCTCTCTCTCTCTCTCTCTCTCTCTCTCTCTCTCTCTCTCTCTCTCTCTCTCTCTCTCTCTCTCTCTCTCTCTCTCTCTCTCTCTCTCCTAGCTGCCATGAGGTAAGAAGGTAAGAAGTCTTCTCTGCTACAGGTAAACCCACAGCAATGGGACTGCTGCCCTTAAATGGAAACCTATGCGGCAGTGAACCAAACTAAACCTTCTCTTGTGGTTAGTGATCCCACACCGGGATCTGGTCACAGTGCTGGGAAGCCGGTGCATGCAGCCCTACACTGGACATCCAGCCCCAGCGTTTCTCCAGGGTCCCTACTGGCTCAGAGCCCCAGGGGTCAGAAACCAAGGATGGACTAGGATGGAGCAAAGGGTCAGAGCCCCTGCCACCCCAGTGTTCCCTCCCCATCCCCTGCATCTCCATGAAGGTGTCTCTTGTTGTGCTTGTGGGTTTGGGGAGGCCCAGTGTGGTGCTGTTATTTGAGAGTTAATGTCTTTCCCTTGGAAGGAATAAAAAAAAAAAAACCAAACATGTGGTGACAAAGAATTTGTTCTGCTCTTTAGGCTGTAGGCATGGATTCCTCGCCAAGTAGCAACATCTAGTTCTAGTGGAAGATGGGTCCCTGGTGGCACTGGCAGCCACCCTGGATGCACGGTGAGAAGCTCATGATGGCCCATCTATGCTGTCTGCCCTTCCAAAAACCCGTCCCTCCCTCCTTCCCCTCCTTCCCCTCCCCCTCCCACCAGCCTGCCTGCCTCCCTTGCTTTAAAAATTATTTTTAAATGCTCAACACTGAGAAGTGGCAGCTATATCCTGCCAGAGCCTGCCAGCAACAAAAGGGAATCCTGAATTAGGGGGTGAGGATGTGGAAAAATAAAGACATAAGACAAAGGATGGGGTTGGGAGGTCTGCAGCTTAAGACTGCAGCCCCATTTATTTTTAACTTTCTCTATTATATACTAATATAAGTCAAGAGGTAACATAAGGTTACCAAAGTCTAGAAAAACAAGGAAAATTTCAGTAAAAACAGAGTGCACTAAAAAAAAGACAAGGTCAACTGGTAGAAAGTAAAACAAACTCTGCAGACATAAAAAAGAAATCCCAGGCACCTAGTGTTCTTTAAGTAAGCCAATTTCTTGTACATGCCCCACATTGAGCATTTGGGTCAAGATAACCTTTAAACTTTGCTATTGGCTCCCAACAATCTCCAGCTCTTTCTTTCTTTCTTTCTTTCTTTCTTTCTTTCTTTCTTTCTTTCTTTCTTTCTTTCTTTCTTTCTTTCTTTCTTTCTTCTTCTTCTTCTTCTTCTTCTTCTTCTTCTTCTTCTTCTTCTTCTTCTTCTTCTTCTTCTTCTTCTTTGTTTATTTATTTTTTTAAATTATTTATTTATTTATTTTTGCTGGTTTTGTATCCCTTTTATTGACTCATGTACTGTGTGGACAGAAGTTTTGGGTGTTTGGGGAGCTACAGGTGTCCTGCTTGAAAGGATCCTTCATGCCCATCCCAGTGGACCACCCAAAGGCAAACAGGCACAAGAGAAAGATTACTACAAGGTGTATTAGAGAAGCCATATTTCCCCAAAGAGGGAGCACATGGCATCCGTCCCTATTCAGGTAGCAGGAGGGTCTGGGAGCAGGAAGTGAGGTGGGTGTTTGCTCAGGTGGGTCTGGGTGGAGAGAGGGAGTGGCCAGCTGTAGGGCGGGAACTCCAGGGCAGACAGTAGCTCAGGGCTGGGTGGAGCTGAGGACCAAAGGTGGGCGTAAAGCTAACTTCACTTGGCAGCTGGTTTGAGGCTCAGCTTTCCAATACGGCTTTTTGCATTGATCTGACACTAGTCCTGATTGCTGGCTGGCTAATCTAAGTGTCTTCACTTGGTGGAAGACTTCTCACCAGGAAGAGGGGGGTAAACTGCAATGCATAAATACCTTTCAAGCTTCTGTTTATATTTGCTGATGGCCCAATAGCCAGAGCAAAGTGCATGTGCAAAGGGCAGAGTGCGTGTGGGAGGGTGTGCAGGGAGTGAATTCAGGAAGTGAGATTCCCTAGCCAGATGTGAAAGGAATCATTAAACAAGTTGTTGAAACATCTCCAAAAATCTGAGTGGCTTCCTCCAACTAAGGACTCTTCTTATTTTTGTCAGTCATGGGGCTTGAACTCAGGGCCTAAACACTTCCTCTGAGATTTTTTTGCTCAGAGCGAATGCTCTACCATGGTAAGCCACAGCTCTACTTCCAATTTTTAGGTGGTTCATTGGATATAAGTCTCATGTACTTTCCTGCTTAGGTTGGGTTTGAGATCGTTAGATCTCAGCCTCCGGAGTAACTGGGATTACAGGCATGAGCTACTGGCACCCGGCTTGAGGATTATTTCTTGCCTAACACAATTCCAAGCTGAGGAAACTCAGCAGGAATTCTCTTATTCAGTTGCTCTGCCATGGGCTAAGAACTTCAAAGCCCATGGCCTTTTATCAGTGTCCACACTTTCTGGAACAATGGGCCCCAGGAATTCTCTACTGCTCTGTACAACACTGGGAAAAGCAGAGGATGGAGGACTAAGGAAATGTTTTAGAGATCTGTTGTATGGCAGCTGTAGCTGTTGCCAGGTCAGAGGGGCTGGAAGCTTCTAGAAAGAATTTAAGGATAGATGGAGAGGAGACACTAGTGGGAGCAGGCTTACTAATACAAAGTGAAGGCAAAGGGCGAAGGCGGCAGAATAATGAAGGACTAATGGCCTTGAGGGTCCAAGGACCCTCGATCTTTTCCGGGAACTTAGAGGTGGTCATGTCTGGTAACCCATGTCCATAACTTCAGGGCTGTGCAGCACCAACACCGGCATGTTGGGCAGGACTTGATGGTCAGACTAGGACTGTCCCCTTCCAAAACTGTGGGAATGGCAAGACCTCGTTGTATGTCACGACTCATTCTATGAAGGGCAGCAGGTCAAGATGTGACTTTTTTTTTTTGCCTATTGCTGGGGTTTTGAACTCGGGGCCTTTCCCTTCTAGGCAGTGTTTTACCAGTTGAGCCACTCCCTCCATGCTTTTTTTGCTTTCTTTTCTAGATTGCATCTCTTGTTTTTGCTTACAGCTGGACTCAGAGCAAGATCTTCCCTCCTTTGATTGCTGAGGAGCTGGAATGCAGTTACCTTTGGCTTATTGGTTGAGATGGGGAATCTTCTTGTTTGCTACGCTGGCCTTGAATTTAAATCCTCCTGATCCCTACCTCCATTGAGAGCTTGTTTTATGGGTTGTTCTAATGTAATTCGGAACCCTCTGACATTCTGCCAAGCTTTTAGAAACTGACTAAGATGTTGGAAATTAAACAAGCTCTACCTGAAGATGAGCTGTGAATTCCAATTGTTGAAGGTGTTACAGGTGTTCTGTGGTCTGTTTTGCTTTATGGAAGGATGTGAGTATTTTCTCTGGCTTACTTCCTGATTTCTTATAAAGTTTTTAATTCATCTTCAGGAAATTAGAGTGGTTTACCCTGAAAGCTAGTGACTCCTGTTAGCCATAGCCAGAATACAGGACTGATTTCCATTTGTCCAGTCTGCCTCTGGTATAGTGACTCCTGTTAGCCATAGCCAGAATACAGGACTGATTTCCATTTGTCCAGTCTGCCTCTGGTATAGATGGGGAGCTGGAGTAGTATGAGGGATGTTGTTTGAGGGCAGACCATTCCTAATCCTGGGTCCACCCCCTGTCTGTGGACTGGCTCAGGGTCCATCACTCCCACGTGTCTGTGCTGGCAGCGAAAACATCAATGGGTTAGTGGGGGGAATCTGAGCGACCGGGCTCCACGTGGCATCTGCCGAGCACCTGACAGGGACCTCCAGCGATCAGTGAGCCCAAGCCCCATCCGAGCCGCACGCTACCAATGCACTGAGGTCACAGGCTTCTTCTTCTTCTTTTAATTTAAAGTTTTTATTTTTGTAGAGAGATTCCCAGTGAGTTGTTTATTTTTCTTGCTCTTTTCCATATTTGATGAGGGAAGAGAGCCATGGCAGTAATAGCTGTGATTCATTGAACCTTTATGGGGTCTGGCTCTGTATGCAGCAACCAGTTGAAGGGTCTTCATGATCAAAACAGCTCGGGGGAGGGGAGAGGGGAGCGGGGTTGTCGATGTCAGCACCCCCATTTCCACACCTCAGGGTTGGGAACCCCTCCTGGGCAGGGCACCATGGTACAGAAGTGTTTGTTGTATTGGAGACCCCACCCTTCCACTTTGTCTGTCAGATAGAGGAGATCTGAAATTCATGTTGGCTCAGCATTGGTGCCTCACACATGTAATCCCGGCTACTACAGAAGGCTGAGATAATGGTTCAAAGCCAGTATGAGTAGGAAACTCCTCAAGACATTTATCTCCATGGAGCCAACCAAAAGCCAGAAGTGGAGCTGTGAACGTGAATGAAAATGCTTTGGGACAGCGCCCAGCCCTGAGTTCAAGCCCCAGGACCGGCACAAAGGCAAACAAACAAAATTCCCATTGCACAGAGGACTGTGTTATCAGTGACACCTTGTGGGAAATGCTGTCTCCTCCTGCTTTTAAGTGAAATCGGGGTCCTGTGAGACAGGTGGGCACTGTGCATCTCCATGCTCTGCTGCCATGGGCACAGGCCAGGCTGCTCAGGGTGTGGTGGGACTGCCTCCAGAGGGCACATAGGAGCTGCTTCCACCTGGATCCAGCACTTTCCTAGACTTGCAGGCTCTCCTTTCTCTTTCAGGTAGAGGAGCGTCATCTCCCAGACTTGTGGAATTTTCTATGTGTCGTCCTGAGCAATCCTTGCCTGCTGCTCCCTGCTGTGGACATTTTCAGATGGCAGTGGGAGAGCCACACAGCCTATGATCATGACTCCATTCGCTGGGATGGAGCAGGCCTGGGCTTCTTGGAGAATGAAGAATTCAGAGACGGTGCCTTCTGGCTCTATCAGAGGTTCAGGTTGACAAATGGAGATGTGGCAGGCTGTGGTCTTTTGTTTTTGGCAATGGCGGGGTAAAATCTGCATCGGCAGCAGCTGACAGCTGACAGCGTCCCAGTGTTGGCCCTTTGCCCCTCAATTTCATATCCTCCACTCGAAGCCTCATAGCTCTTCCCTAAGCTAAATAATGGGACACATAGCTCTCCCAAGAAAAGACAGGGGTGTGTGCAAATATGTGCCTGGGTGAGTGTGTGCACACTTATGTGAGGGAGAAGTTTCCACCAATCAGAACAGATGCATCTCAACTAATGACTGACCTTAGAGCTTTTTCATTTCTCCTAGGGATCTGGAACACAATAGAAGCATCTGGAGTTGACTGGGCCCACTGTGCCATGATTTCACACAAACACAGAGACTGAGTGTATCCTGGGTTCTTGGAATTGAGCAGTTGTGGGTGAGCCTGCACCCCACCTTGCTATCTGATTCCTGCATCAACCTCAGGATGCAGCCCCCATCTTTGGACATTTTCTTTTGGCCTCCCAGATGCTTCTTAGTTTGAACATTATGGGTCAAGACTAGCTCAGGCAAAAAAAAAAGTTTGTGAGACCTCATTTCAATGAAACAAGCCAGGTGTGTAGCATATGCCTATCACCCAGCTATATAGGAGCGGTAGGTGGGAGGATTGCATTCGGGGCCAGCCCTGGGTATTTAGAAGTGATTAGAACAGTGGGAGCACAGGAGGCAGAGGGTTGGAGGGGTGGGTGGGGGCTGGTTAGCAAGGGGTACCGTTGCCAGCTATGGTAGAGAGGGAGAAGGTGGTGAATCTCCTGGAGATTGGATGTCTGGGATCAGGAGGGAGAGACAGAAGGTGCTCAGGTTCCTGGTCTTTGGGATCCTATACACACGTCTCCCTCCCTGTCCCTGGCCAGCAAAGCCAGACCTCATCTTCATCCTGGGGTGCACACACAGCCCGACCCACCCTGGATGCCAGGACCGAGACAAGGAGAGGTCTGGGGAGACATGGCAGGCCACAATAGAAGACAAGCGAAGGCTCTCTTTGCCCCTTGTTTCCCCTTTGGGAGCCATTTGGAGCCCTCACTGCACTCATTTTCTTGGCCTGTGATGTGTTCTCAATCACATTAATTCCTCCTCTAAATATAGAAGCCATCTGACGCCAGCTAACTTGTAATCACTGATCGCCCACTTAACAACCACTTCCTGCGGCTGCTGGGCGGGGGGTGTCTGTGGGGCCAGGGCAAAACACAGGCCTGGAGGACCGGAGGCCTAGACCTGCAGGCTTCACCCAAGGGCTGAACCAGGGCCTCCTTGTGGAGGAAATGTCTGCCTGACTAGCTCACTTGTCTATCTATCTTTATCTATCTATCTATCTATCTATCTATCTATCTATCTATCTATCTATCTATCTATCTATCTATCTATCTATCTATCTATCTATCTATCTATCTATCTATCTATCTATCTATCTATCTATCTATCTATCTATCTATCTATCTATCTATCTACCTACCTAGCTAGCTACCTACCTACCTAGCTACTTAGCTACCTATCTAATGAGTCTATTTTATCTGTCTGTCTGATCTATCTATCTTCTCTTTCTAATCCATCTATCTGTCTGTCTTATCTGTTTGTCTAGCTAATCCATCCTTCTCTCTTTCTTTGTGTTGGTCTTCTGTTAAAGCTCCTTCTAAGAGGGTGCCAGCCTGGTGGGAGGCACCTGTGCACAGGTTAAGGGAAGCTAATGATACATATCCCCTCCTAGCTGGTCTCTGCCCTCCCAGCCGCTGCCTGGTCTATTCCAGCACTCCTGTTAAGGACAATTTAGCCCTGTCACTAATTACTTTTAAAGTTCTAGATCTCAATTAGAGAGTTCATTACTTTTCACCATCTTGCCCCCATTAAAGACATTTTCATTATTAAGTTGATTTGGAAGAATGGAAGAGCCCTGCTGAGACAGAAGAGTTACTGTCCACAGTGCCTCCTGCTTGCTCTGCAGCCTGCCTGGTTTTAGGGATACCCTTGAAAGCTTTGCTTTGGGACCTCCTCCTCACCCTCCCCCCAGTCAGTTAACAAATATTCTTGAGGTCTTGGCTTTGGACTCGGTGCTGGACTGGGCTTGGGACAATGGAGCCGAGTTAGAGTGTTACCATTTCTGTGACAAATACTTGTGAGAAGAAAAACTGCAAAGAAGAAAGATGAAGCCAAGCACTGAAGCTCATGCCTGTAATCCAAACTACTCAGGAGGATGATATCTGGGGACTCGGTTTGAAGCTGGCCTGGGCAGGAAAGTCTGTGAGACTCCTCTCTCCAATTATCCACCAAAAAGCCAAAGTACTGCTGTGGCTCAAATAACAGAGCACCAGCCTTGAGTGAAAAAATCTCAGGGACAGCAAATACCAGGACTTGTTCACATGTGCATGCACATGCATGCAAGTATGAACACACACCACATACACACAAGAAATGAAATAAAATAGAGATGAGACTTTTCTGAGATTTGGTTTGAGTGGCCTGGGCCCACATCTATGGCCCCACGCAGCCCCACACAGAAGAACTTCTGGCCTCGCCCTTCCTCACAGGTCACGGTGCCTTGCCGATTCCACTGGGACCAGTGGAAGTGCCTCTAAATCCTACATCTTTTAAAATTCATTTATTTATTTTACATTAATTTACTTCACTGTTCTTCTAGAGATGATCTACAGTGGGATTCTGATTACATGAGTCAGGTAACAAGTACATTTCCTTTCCTACAGTGTCTTCCATTCCCTTGCTCTCTCCCGGTCCCTCTCTTCTGTCTCCACCCGAGAGTTGCGTAGTTCACGTTCACCAGTGTCTAGTGCCCTCCACTATTGCACTTGTCACCTTCTTCCCCTCCAGTTCTGTGCCCTTCCCACACTCTTCCAAAGACATACACGTGAATATACCATACATAAGGAAAAGACGACTGAATCATCAAAAACTAAAAACACATACTAGGGAGAACATAGGCCATTTGTCTCTGATCTTGGCTTACCTCACTTAACATGATTTGTTCTAGTTCCAGCCATTTTCCTGCAACTGACATTATTTTATTCTTTCTAATGATGTGTAAATTTCAATTGTGAAAAGGTACCATATTTTTGGATGCCATCATCTATTGTGGGCATCTGAGTCGTTTCATATTTTGGCTAATGTGAATAGTGCAGCAATGAACATGGATGTGCAGGTGTCCTTATCATATCCTGGCTCATGATATTCAGGGTAGATGCCCAGGAGGGGGATGGCTGGGTCATAAGGGAAATCTGTGTTTAGTTTTTTGAGGAACCTTGGGACTGCTTTCCAGAGTATGGTTGTACTAGTTTACATTCACACCAGCAGTACAGTAGGGTTCTGTTCCCAACATTTCTTGTTGGAATGCAAAATGTTGGCCAGTCTACCTGTGGTGAGATAGTATCTCAGGGTTGTTTTTATTTGAATTTACTTTATGACCAGGGATGATGAATATTTCCTCTATGTTTCTTTGCTTACCATTTCTTCTTCTTCTTCTTCTTCTTCTTCTTCTTCTTCTTCTTCTTCTTCTTCTTCTTCTTCTTCTTCTTCTTCTTCTTCTTCTTCTTCTTCTTCTTCTTCTTCTTCTTCTTCTTCGTTTCTTCCTCCTCCTCTTCCTCCTCTTCCCTCCCCCCTCTCCTCCTCCTCCTCCTCCTTCCTCCTCCTCCTCCTTCTCCTCCTCCTTCTCCTCTTCCTCCCACCTCCTCTCCTTATTCTTCTGTCTGTCATGGGGCTTGAACTCTGGGCCTGGGCACTGCCCTTCAGCTCAAGGCAAGTACTCTACAACTTAAGCCATAGCACCACTTCCAGTTTCCTTGTGGTAAATTGGAGGTAAAAGTCTCATGGGCTTTCCTACCTGGGCTGGCTTTGAACCATGATCCTCCAATCTCAGCCTCCTGAGTAGCTAGGATTACAGGTGTGAGCCACCGGTGCCCCGCTTCTCACCTCTTCTGAGAAATCTGTCCTTAGCTCCCTTGCCCATTTAGTGATTAGTGTACTAGATTGGGGAGGGGTTAGTTTCTTGAGCTCCTTGTATATATTGGATATTAGGCATTTGCCTGATGTATTGCTGGTAAGGATCTTTTCCCAATTGTTTGGCTGTATTTCTAGGTGATTCTGTCCTTAACTGTGCAGAACTTTTTTTATTTTCATGTAGTCCAGTCTCTCTCCTATCTGTTGGGCCCCTAGGACTCTATTCAGGAAGTTCCTGACTATACCTGAAAGTCTAATGTCTCTCCTACTCTGTCTTGTAGTAGTTTCAGTTTTTGAGTCTGATGTTGAGGTCTTTGATCCACTTTGAACTGATGTTAGTGCATGGTGAAAGGCAGGGATCCACTTTAGTTTTCTTCATATAGCTGCCCAGTTTTCCCAATACCAATTGTTGAAGAGGTGATGTATTTTCCACTGTATGTCTTTGGCTCCCTTGTTGAATATCAGATGACTTTATAGTGATTTTATTTCTGGGTCTTCTAATCTGTTCAATTGATCTTTGGATCTATTTTTGTGCCAATACCAAGCTGGGTTTTTTTTGGCTTTGTAGTAGAGCTTGAAATCTGGTTTTGTGATACCACCACATTGCTCCATCTCCCCCCAAATTGCTACGGCTATTTTAGGTCTTTTGTTGTTCCATATGAATTTTTGGATAATTTTCTCTATCTCAGTAAAGAACATCATTGGGATTTTGATGGGTATTGTTTTGAATTTAGCAGTATGGCCATTTTCACAATATTTATTCTACCTATCCATGAACATAGACTATCTTTCCATTTCCTTGTGTCCTCTTTGATTTCTTTGTTCAGAATTTTTTTGCTGGTCCTGAGGCTTGAACTCAGGAACTGGGTACTGTCCCTGAGCCTCTTTTTACTCAAGGTAGTTCTCTACCACTTGAGCCACAATACTACTTCTGGCTTTTTTGAGTGGTTTATCAGAGATAAGAGTCTCAACAGAGACTTTTCTGCTCAGGCTGGCTTTGAACCATGATTCTTATAGCTTAGCCTCCTGAGTATCAAGGACTACAGGAGTGAGCCAACTGCACCTGGCTCTTTCTTCAGATTTTTATAGTTTCCATTGTAAAGATCTTATAGGTCTTTGATTGCTAGGTACTTGTCTTTGAGGCTATTACAAATGAAGTTGTTTTCATGATTTCCCTTTCAGATTGTACCTTGTTTTGGCATACAGAAAAGCTACTGATGTTTTCTGGGTTAATTTTGTTTACTGCTACTTTACCAAAGTGGTTGATCAGCTCTAGGAGCTTGGGGATGGAGTTTTTGGGTCCTTTAGGTATAAGTTCATATCATCTGCAAATGGGATAGTTTGATTTCTTCTTTCCCTCTATGAATCTCTTTTATGTCCCATTATTGCCTTTTTTGTTGTTGTGTTCTTGAAGATGGTCATTCTGACTGGATTGAGATCCTTTTTTAACAGAGAGGATATTTTTGGGAAGGGAAAGAAACCTTATTTGGGTCTTCAATGATCAGTGACCTTTCCAAGATCAGCTCTATTTGATTATCTGTTGAGATAAAAATCTCATGGTGGGTATAACCTAGACAAAATGTGTGAGACATTACATTTTAACCATTTGGACAGAGTCTGATGTTACATTTTTAGAGACTGCATACTACTTCACACTCTGAATGGACTATTATGTGTTCTGCTTCCTCATTTCACAATCTGTTGTGTGTGCATAAGTCACCACAGAAAGAAGGTGGCTGGAAATCCATTACTATTTTCAGTTCTGTGTCATGGCTTCTCAAAGTGGAAATCCTGGGTTCAAGATACTTAATTTTAATGTTGTGATGAATGCCACTTGGTGGCATTTCTCAGAGATAAAAGCACCTTGTAGGTGGGGCAGCACTTTCTTCCCCCGTGGGTGTCAGTGTATTCCAGGTGCTGATGACACAGAGTTCCACTGGAATTCACATCTCTTTCACTAGTGGCATGTGCCAGCCCATTTCCTGCCCAACTCCATGTTTACCCTCTGAAGTATAGCAGTTCCTGTGAATTCCCCAGAGCTCTTTGCAAGTTAGTTATTCACCTTGTGTCCCGCATCTGTATACAAAAGCTCTTCCTAGACCCAAATCACCTTCCTTTAGGTCCTTCTTACATGGTGAAGTTCTACATTTTTACATAATTAAGTAGGCATACATATTTAATTATTAAAATTATCTTAAAATAGTTATGCCAAGGGGTTATTCATGCAGACAAGTCAATCAACTTCACTCCTTTAATCATTCATATATGTATATCTTTAATTTTAGGGTGTGAGGAATTCCAGTATTGTTTAGAAAGTTTGTTTAATTCCCTAATGGCACCTGTGATCTTCTTGCAGTTTTTGGTTTTTACATTTTTATTGGAAAGGCTTTCTGGGGTTGGAACTTGGGGTTTTGTGCTTGCCAGGCAGGTCCCCAGCATTTTGTGATTTAGTTGATTTCCACCTAGGGTCTTATGCTTGTGTCTGAGACCAGCCTTGGACTGTGATACTCTTATCTCTGCCATCCATATAGCTGGGATTGTAGGCATGTGCTGCTACACTAGGCCTGTGGTTTTTCACTTTACATGTATGTCTTCATCTATATGTAATGTTGATTTTATCCTACAAGTGGATGAGGTTCCTCTTTCAAAATTTTCTGATTGATAATGCACTGTCTCCCAACAGTTTATAAAGAATCCAGTATTTATTTTACAACTAAGTGACTAATCTTTTCATAATTTAGTATTTATACACAAAGGGCATCACATTCTGATTTCTCTCCTTATCAAGTGGCTCGAACACAAGAACTTGCACTTGCTCAGCTTGCTTGTTAGGCTGGTGCTCTACTAATGGAGCTATGTTTCCAGCCTGGGTTTTGGCTGACTGTTTTGGAGGTAGCTTCTCAAAGACTTTTCCACCTGGGCTGCCATGATCTCAGCTAGGATTATGGGCATGGGCCACTGGCACCCAGTAAATGACTGTTTAAAATATGCATGCAATTTCAGAGTTGAAACAGATCAACAGAGAGCAGAACTGTGTCAAATTATCTGTTACAATTTGGGGACCTCATATTACATCCTGAATTTGCTTTATGGATTTTAGTAAATATGATAGCTTTCCTTATCTGCATCTTGTACCTCTCATAAATGCATTCATAAGTCATTTATAGCTTTTACATTCCTGTAAGAGGGATGCAGTGAGAATCAAGGAAAGGCATTGATTTTTGAAATCCTTTGGTTCAACTCATGCTAGCTTTGTGTGGTGGTGGCTGCAGGGCAAAGATATCTGACTCTCCCTAGGGGAGGGCATCTCTTGGGACCCTGGGACCTGGGCAGTCTGTCATGACAGAAAAGTGCCCAGCTAGGCAGTTTGACTTGGGCAATAGAAAAGATCTTCATGAGGCGGAGGTTAGAAGTCTGAATTCAAGGCCAGCACAGTTGGCTTTTGGTGAGGGCTTGGGGCAGATGTGTTGGTGTCAGGCTGACATTGATGGTGAGCCACCACATGGCAGGTGGTATGCCAGGCCTCCACATGGCTGGGCGGACCATGGGTGTTTTTGTAGGGGCCCTGCTGGGAGGATGCTGGGAGTACTTGGGAGGAAGTTTGGCCTGAGAATCAAGGGCAAAGGGGAGGCTTTGGGGCAGATTCAAGAGGCACAGATAGAGCGGGGGAAGGCGTACTGAAGGGCAGGAGGTCAGCAGGGAAATGGGGGCAGCAAATGTCAGCCCAGGCAACCAGCCTGTGCTATAATCTCCATGACAGACTTGTATGGGGAACGGAGAGGAGGGGATTCGCCTGGACACTTGCAGGGAAGCCCAATCCCGACTCCACCCATTCCTAGCTGTGTGACCCTGGGGATTTTTAAAAAACTACTCTCAGCTCAGCTCTTCAGTTGGCATGGTGAGAGGAGCAGGGCACAATGAGTTGATGGATGTCACCCTGGCAAGAAGGTCAGAGAAGGTTCCTTGTGGGTGATAGCGCTCCCAGGGGATTCCTAGATTAAAAGTGATCACACTGACTAAAGATGAACCCCATGGAAAGAGGGGGGTCTCTGGTAGTTCCCATGTGTCTGAGCCTTGGCAACTTATGAAGAATAGACGATGTGCATGGAGTGCCGGACCTACCTCTGGGCCCAAATCTGAAGACAATGGCAGCTTTTATATCTTGCTATCAAAATCATCCAAATGTCCTTGGCTGCATGTTATGAGGATGCCCAGGCGGCCTGTGGGACCCGTTGGGAAGGAGCTGGGGCCCTCACTCTACCCAGAGCCACCAGAGGACAGCTAGCACCTCTGTGATTTTGAAAGCATGTGCCAACTTGGAGTCCAGGAGATGCTGCCCATCAGGCATTCCATGTGTCCACAATGGAACACCCTTTTGACCTGGCCTTGTCCATATCCACTACTTGAGGGCAAAGTAAGTGGGCAGCGGTGGCTGCAAACAAATCCATTTCTGGGACCCACACTACTCCAAGGCCAGCCTTAATGCATCCATGAGGGATGGTCCTCATAAGCTAATTACCATCCAGGAGGCTCCACCTATAAAAGGCAACATTCTCCACCCTCTCCTCCCCACCTGTTCAAGCCATAGCAACCCTCCATCTTGGGGTAGTCTGTTGCAGAGCCACAGCTAGCTGGAAAACACACGTCACATGGTGAGAACAGCATGCTGGACTCCAGAGTGATTGTAGAAGGATCACAGGATCATGCAAAAGCCGTTATGAAAATCGATTCTAACACCAACATGGCTTATCTGTCACCATTGCTATTCATCTGGCCCACAGATCCCTGTGAGCCCAACCCCCCCCTCCCAAGCCCCCACTCCCCTGCCGCCTGCATGAGCTTACCATTTTAGTGCTATGGGCCATTTTAGTGCTATGGGTGTCATCAGGACAAAGCTTTGTGCATCTCGTTGTTCCTGGTGGGGCCCTGGGGCTCCTTCCAGACTGGCAGGTGATGGCTGAGTGTGTGGAGGAAGGCACAGTTGCCTCTCTTCCCAAGGACTGTGTGGAAATTATGTTCTTATAATAAGGGTCCTGAAGAACCCCCTGCCCCCCCAGGCTTAGATGGTGCTGCTGTACAGTGCTCAGCAGGCACATAGCAGCTGTTGATTATGACAGAACATGGCATGATGGGGGCCGGGGGTTCCCTCAGGAACAAACTCCCACTACACTGCCTGGCTGTCGCCATTAGTAGTGGCTTTTGAGGTGACAGGCTGGGTGAAAGGTCGCCATTGGCATCCTGTCTCTGCTTGCCCATCTTGGGAGAGCCCTAGATGTTGAGGTACCCCATGACATTATTAATGTCTCTTTGCTGAAAATTTCACACACTCAGACAAATGCCTTATGGCATTTCCTGCTTTCCTGGGGCTCCAAGGATGGAGAGAAAAAGTCCCGAAATAGCAGCTCGGTGCTGGTTGTCAAGGCAACGGGACCCTCCATCCAGCAGCCAGGACTGCCAAACTGGGCTCCCGGAGGGGAGGGGCAGGGATGAAATAAATGACAAATGTGCCCAGGGCCCTCCAGGAGCCTCAGATCTTGGCTTTGTAAATCTAGGGGGGCCTCCTCTCCACCCATGTGTCCCAGCAAACAGGGGTGGCCGGGGTCAGCTGGTGAAACCAGACAGACAAAGGAAAGTATGCTGCCAAGTGCAGCGGGCAGTGTGGAGTTGGATATGGCTGGGCTTCTCGTAATCTCTAATGGGCTCATGGGTGGATATTCATGGCTAGGTGTTAGGGAATCCTTTGGCAACGGAAACTCTGTTTTGGGGATCCTGCAATGGTTTAGGAGTGTGGTGGTGCTATCAGAGCAAGGATGGAGTTGGCTGGAAAATGGGGAGATGGTTAGGGAGGCTGGGGTGTTATGGGTTGGGAACGTATGTGTTAGGTTGTGGGGTGGTGGTGCTTGCTCCTTGCCGGACCCCCGGGAGGAAGAGTTCCCCTTGGACACAGAGCAGGGAAGTAGCTCCACTGAGCATTGGAGGAAGTGAGATTTCCTGGCTCTTTTCACCCCTGGAGTAGCACTTACATTGAGTTTTCAAAACCTCGAACACCCATCCACACATGGCCCAGGAATGGAGTAGGTTCTTCATTCTTGAAGGCTGGTCTCCAGTCTGGACACACTGTGTACTCTTTCTTATGCATTTGAGACCCATTGTGTGCTCCTGGTTGTGTTAAGAAAGGCTTGGTCACTAGGCCCAGTGTGTGCTTTTGGGTGTGAATGGCAGGTTAGAACATCTACGGTGTGTTTTTGGTTGAAGTAGGCACACTGTGTGCTCTTGGGTATATTAGTCAGGGATAAGCCAATAGACCTAGTGTGTGCTTGGGCATACTTTGCCCTTGTGTGTCTTTGAATGTTTTATATTCACTGTGTGCTCTTGGGAAGTTCAGTTCATGTCGGCCAATAGACCTACTGTGTGCTCCTGGGTATGCTAGTCAAGGGTGGGTCAGTAGACCTACTGTGTGTTTTGGGGTGTATTAGGCAAGGTCAGATGGAACAAGTGAAGTTGTCACCACTAATAGGGTTTGCTTCCCAGGGGTCCACCTCGTCTTTCATTTTGGGGTAGATCAGCCTGCTCAAAACAAGAAGCAAAATACTGTTCTCTATCATGCAGGGAAGCCTCATCCAACTGTGTCTGGCCAACACCAAACTCCTTCTCTCAAGGCCACGGGTCAACCAGAAGGAGAGATCTGCGGGAAATTTGAATTGTGAGGTGTTTGGTGTGAATCTAACAAGTGAATTGGCAAGCATGAAGACCGCCCCTCCCCCCCCCCAGCCTCAGCACAGAGATGCTGCAGGAAGAAATCTCAGCTGGGATTCATGTGCTCAGAAAGACAGAAGCCAGCCCAGGAGCCGGGATTGTGGATCAGTCAGTGAGTTGGCCTGAGGTGATGGCTCTGTCGGCTGGGGTCCTCCACCCTCCTAGCGCAGCCTTGCTGACATTCTCCATTGGGTTCCCTGATGACATGATGCTGAGAGACCTGGGAAATGGCCAGTGTCACCCTGGGGACAGAGAGACACCCCCCACACTTTTGAGGCTTCGTTCTCAGTGAGGGATATTTTTCTGGGGACTGTATCCAATGAGTTCAAGGCCGGGACTCAACACCTCCCTTCTGCTGTTGACTCACAGTAACAAATATGAGAGCTGGGCATGATGTTTAAGGCCCAGTACGGGACAGGGCCCGAAAGGAAATCATAATGAAGTTGGGAGAGAAATGAGGAGAGGTGGAAATGTGCACAGAACCATAGGACATGACTCCCCCAAGCAGGTTTATGACTCAGAGAACCCCAAGTCTGCATTCATCTTCTCTAAGCCTTGTTTCTGGCTTGGAATCATGCATTCTACATAATAGGACCAGAAATCTGAGTATAGGCATCCCGCTCACTCACACACCTGCAAACTTGCATTGGAAATGGGGCAGAAAATGAGATGTGGGATTATCAGGACAAGTGTGGCCTCGTCCCCCCACACCTGTGTTCACCTTGAGGCAATCAGGAGAGTGGAAATCCCTGCTGTCCAATGTGACTCAGCCCTCCTTCCTTCCTGACAGGCCTTGGGTTTGAATTCATGGCCTCTCACTTTCTGGGAAAGTACTTCACCACTCTCTGAATGGTCCTGGTGTTTTTTCTTTTCTTTTTTCTTCTTTGGGGCTGCTGGACTTGGAACTCAGTATTTTACTTTTGCTTGGCTGGCACACTACTACATGAGCCATGTCTCTGGCCCCACTTTTTGCTGGTTATCCTGGAGATGCGGTTTTTCAGACTTTTCTGGTGAGGCAGATTTTGAACTGCAATCCTCTGACCTCAGCCTCCTGAGCAGTTGGGATGGCAGGAGTGTAATCTGAGCCAGGGCCTGACACTGAGTTTATACAGCTTTCCAGTCCTGTAGCCATGAGACACAGAGACAGGGACAAGGTGCACTTCCACGTTGCTTTCCTGACGACCTTCACCCTCCATGCAAGAAGGACGATGGCATGGTGGGGTGCAAGGACCCTCCAAGTCCGTGTCCATGCTTGGCCTGTCCTGGCCTGTCCTGGCCACTGCTTCCACAAGGCTGGCTTCTAGGTTGGGAGGCCCAAGTGAATGGGGCTCCAAGATTCTTTGCTTTTATGTCTAAGAGGCTGTGACCCCCAGATCTTCCACAGCAGTGAGCAATGTTGCTTCTGGGATGCTGGGATGGGACACCCCCAATTCCTTCAGACAGACAGAAACCCTTCCTGCAGAATTCCTCATCTCCCTGGAAACAGAATGGGGATGTAATTCTGGCCTCTTCACTTCCCATCGCTTTGAGGTAGGGGTGAATGACTGGGAGGCTTGGTTGGCTTTCCACAGCCTTGTCTGGTGCTTGGGGAGGAGATGGAGCTGAACCCTGTGGGTACAGCTGCCTACCTGACTGATGGACTTACAGCCACTTCCATGGCCACAACCACAGCCACAGCCACCTTTACTCTCAAGGATCCACTGAGGCATGGATGGCCTCAGAGGCTCTACATGCTGACTGGGGCTGAGGAGCAAGTGGGGTTCCAAAATGATCAGGGCTCACCCTCCCTCTCACGTTGTCTGCCCACCTCCCCTCGTCCCAGCCCCTCAGACAGGACATATTTCAGCTCTGCAGCTTTCATCTGGAAGACTGTCAGGTCATTGTTCAGAGGAGTCACACCATGGAAATCCTCCCTGCGTAAGCAGTGAGGTTGTGGAAGTGCGTTTGTAGTGCAGTGTGTGCCTTCAGGGATGGTCACATTTTAGATCTAACTTCCACATCTGTCCTCTGAGCTTGACTCACTCCACAGGCTACTTGTTTCCCTGAGAAAGACATAATATAATTCTTAATTTAATTATATTGTATATATTTAATATATTTAATTTGTATATATTCATATATATGTACATATACTTCACATATATATATATACACACACACACATACACACACACACACACACACACACACACACACACACACACATATATATATATATATATATATATATATATATATATATATATGTGAGTAAGCATACAAACCTTGGAACAGTATATGTGCTTACTTTTATGTTCTAGTCCAACATGAAATTTAAATATGGATGGGTAACTTTCTTTTTCTCTTTTAAGTCTGAGACTGAGACTAGAACCTGGCACTTTCCTCATTGACTGGCATTCTACCGATGGAGCCACACCTTCAACCCCTGATAGGTAAGTTTGACAACTTAATATGTTTAAAAACTTTTAGTTTGGAAAATCACCACCATAGACTAAACAAAAAAATAGCTTAGCAAGATCTGGGCTGTCATCCGTTTGTAGCATCCATCATAGAAAGCAAGTGTGATCATAATATATCAAGAGCATTTACAAATCAATAAGATGAAGGCTGATTACCTTTGTCAAAATAGTGGGTAAAAGACACAAATGGTAATTTGCAGTTTCCAAGATGTGGGAAAATATGTTTCCAACTAAGGAAATAAAAATGGAAACAAGATGCATTTACTATAAATTTGGTGTTCCCAAAGAGGCAGGGCAAACACTTCAAGCAAAGGCCAGCCTAAAATGCATGGGGAAACTTGAGTTCACTGATGTTAGCTGGAACAAATGTTGTGGAGCATGAACAATGTCAAATCTCTGGACCCACATTAATCTCTAAATAAATTTTATTTTCTTGAGCCTTCCCTTCCTGTCTCCTTTAGGAAAAAATACTCAAACAGGAGATTTACAGCGATGTAAATGGATGGCTTTTTTGCCTCCACATAGATTTTATTGTGCATCTGCAGTGGGGGTCGGGTCTGTATTAAAAGGAAAGATTTGTTCCTATATATGCAGTAATTGCAATTCTTTTTGACCAATTTGTAGAAAAATTGAAGTCAACGGCTAGGAATTTTCCCCCTTTTTATTTTTCTTTCCATTCCAAAATTACACCAGAACTTATTCTTGAGGTGTAGGGGTGTGTGTGTGTGTGTGTGTGTGTGTGTGTGTGTGTGTGTGTGTGTGTGTGTGTGTGTGTGTGTGTGTGTGTGTGTGTGTGCCAGCACTGGGGTTTGAACTCAGTGTCTCACAGTGCCTCACACTTGCTACACGTGGTGTTCTTCCACTTAAGCCAGTGGCCTCCAGCTCCTTTGTGCACTGGTTATTTTCCGGGTAGGGTCTCACTTTATGCCTGGCTTGGCCTGGCCTGAGTTGTCCTCCTGCACGTATTGCCTGTGTTGCTCGGGATGCCTAGTGTGTACCACCATGCCTAGCCATTGTGCTTCATCTTTGGCTGGGATTACACATATTTGCACCACCACAGTCAGCCACTGGTCAAGATGGGGGACTCAGACTCTTCTGTCCTGGTTTGTCTTGAAATTTGATCGTCTTGTTCCCACTTCCCAAGTAGCTGGAATAACAGTTGAGTCAGTCACCATGGTAAGCCCTGCGTATGCTTTTAAAAGATATTCAATTTCATAAAAAAAAAAAAAACAACACACAAGAGATTTATCCTCTGGCCTGTTTAAAAACTGACACCATGCCCTGTTTTCTCCTGATGCTGGTTTGTAGCCTCATCCTGAAACCGGCCAAGATCTTGGTTGCTCAGGCCAACCTCGGCCATGAACCACATTAGCATCTGGTCCTGAAAGATGGCAAACTTCTTGTGTTTTAAAACACAACAGAGAAGAGCGCTCCCTGTCCCTGTGTTCCCACCTGCCACAGGCAGGAACATTTGCTCCTCTAGTGTCTTTTGTGGCTCAGTTCCCAGGGACACATTCAGGCAGGCAGGCAAGCTTCAGAGCCTGAAAAGTACACATCCTTGTTCAGGAGAAGTGCCGGAGGTTAGGAAGCGCCCCCACTTAAAGAAGGGAACAGAAGATAGAAGGCAGAGGACTGACTGGGTTTGCCATCGTTCTCTCCCTGTCAGCAGAGACACAGGATGCACTTCAGTCGGATTGGCTGCAGAGTCAAACGCTTTCTTTCTCACTCAGCTTTCTTCAGACATTTTAAACTTTTTGGTTGGAAATAAGAAAAGTGAACTCAGAGCCTAGGTCCTGTCTCTGCCCGAGGCAAGTGCTCTACCACTTGAGCCACAGCTAATTGGAGATAAGTGCCTGGGCTGGCTTTGAACCAAGGTCCTCAGATCTTAGCCTCCTGAGTAGCTGGGATGCCAGGTGTGAGGTACAAGCACCCAGCAGCCATCTTCACTGCATTGCTCTGTTCTTTAGGCACAGATTATACAGGACGATGTAGTGAAGAGCTCACAGTACAAATCGCACTTCTTCCTTGTTATCTTCTTAAAGCTCTTACAAACACGCAGGTTCTGGGCTAGGTGTGGTGACATATAGCTGTAGTCTCAGCTACTCAGAAGGTAGAGACAGGAGGATCTTCAGTGTGAGGCCAGCAGGGGTAAATGGCACACATGGCAGTTATGAGTTATTTGTTTTATTGGTATAGCTCTGTTGAATTCCTTCCTTCCTCCCTCCTTCCCTCCCTCCCTCCCTCCCTTCCTTCCTTCCTTCCTTCCTTCCTCTCTTCCTTCCTTCCTTCCTTTCTTCCTTCCTTCCTTCCTTCCTTCCTTCCTTCCTTCCTTCCTTCCTTCCTTCCTTCCTTCCTTCCTTCTTCTCTCTTTCTCTCTTGTCACTTATGGGCCTTGACTGCCCCTTAGCTCTTCAGCTCAAGATGAGTACTCTACCACTTGTGCCATAGCACCACTTGCAGTTTTCTGGAGATTCACTTGAGATAAGTGTCTCAAGGACTTTCTTGCCCTGGCTGGATTTGAACCTCGATCCTCAGATGTGAGCCTTCTGAGTGGCTAGGATTACAAGTGTGAAATACCACCACCCAGATTCTTGAGTTTATTTCTCATTTCCCCTAAGCAATTGATTAAAACACATTTTCCTTCAGGAAGTTAGGATCCCTCTCTTGAAGTTCCTATCTCTCTTACACTGAAAAACCACCATGTTGATCTGGTCAGAATCTGATGTTGCTCTTTACAGACACACGGTGGCGCT
Organism: Dipodomys merriami; assembly: GCF_024711535.1. Taxonomy (NCBI): domain Eukaryota; kingdom Metazoa; phylum Chordata; class Mammalia; order Rodentia; family Heteromyidae; genus Dipodomys; species Dipodomys merriami. Next base: position 49,490 of record NW_027203487.1, read on the forward strand.
GTTGACCTTACGTCCACCTCTCAGGCTGGGCAGGCCCAAAGTCCCAGGGATACCATGGGGAGCATCTGAGGACCAGCCAGAGCTCTGTCCCCATGAGTGGTGTCATAGCCCTTGTGGTTCAGCCATTTCCACAAGTGGCACAGTTGGAGCACAGCTGTCTTGGAGCAAGCCTTTCAAGTCCACATCTATCCCCACTCTCAGAGAAGGCCCTGGGCCTCTTCTATCCCCCTAGCTCTCCTGACCTCTGGGTCAAGGTGGGGGGGATCAGCCCCTGGAGGACCTTGGTGACCACCTGGGTCTCTCTAGCACGTGGTTCTGAGCATGGGACACTTGCTGGCATGGCTTGTGTTTTTCTGGCAATGAACGGGGCTCTGTTCTTCCTTGCATTTCCAGCAAGCAGTAGAAGGACTGTTGGGAGCCTGGAAGGCCTCCACAATGCCTGGGGATAGGAGCATGCCTGGGGCCTGGCAAAGCCCAGCCTGCAGGCCCATCTTGGCTTGGACACTCTGAGTCCATCAATTTAACTCTCCACACTGCTGCCATTGATTTTTATGTCTCTCTACACTAATTAGACGTGTTATCACTAATCTTTCGTAATCACCACAAGGAGCTTGTGGAAAGTCTCTGAGATTTCAATCTACATTAAAAATAAGAAACATTATCACCTCTGGGAAAATGAAGAAAAAAGCACATGTAATTTTAATGTTTAAATCAATAAAGCTGTCCGGCTTCTCTTTTGTGCTGTTATCAGAGGAATTTATAAATATCCCATTCAAAGTTCTTCCTGTCCCTCTGATTCCCCAGGGCTGAGGGCTGACTTTTGATGTCAGATGGAAGCTAAGCAGATGAATGTCAAGAGCACACTCTTGTGGGGGGGCTGGGATGGACTTGGGGGTGGACAGGGGCGGGGAGGTATTCTCACTCCTTTATTTTGATTTCTGTTGATTCTTATTCAAAAAGCCTTTGAAAGGCGAGAAAGGAGGAAAGAAAAATCCTTTCTTCTTTAATTAATCTGTCTTTCCAATTGTTAGATCACCAAGTTTGATTGCCAAACAACCGGCCTGCCCCAGGCAGATTAGATCATGTAGGTGCAGACAGGGAGAGAGAGGTAACCAGCATGCTAACCAAGGACCCTGCCTTTGGGAATGTGGAGAAAAGAGATGATGTTCAAATGCAGAGAAGCAGAAGCAACTCCAGCACATTCTCTCTCGAACAATTGGAATGAGAATGTATAGATACGGAAGAGAGAGGAGCTTGTTTTTAATGTGCTGTAGATATGACAGGCTGTAATTTGGAACATCTTTGATCAGAAACAGAGGTGACTTGTAGCCAGGTACGGGGTGGGGGGAGGAGGCAGAGAAGGCAAACACATTCTCTCTGCCCCAGCCAGGCTGGCACAAGCCGTGGAGACAGCTGGTGCCCACTGGGTGCTGTTGTGTGCCACAACTGCAGAGGCAGGCTGTGTTCGCACAACTCCAGTGTGTGTGGGGGAACTGTAGTCAGCTGGAAGTTAGACAGCTGGGGAAGAATTCACTGATCCACTCTCCCTGCTTGCCAGGGAGCTCCCAGCTCAGATCTGGTGAGTCCTCAGCTGCTGACTTGGTGGCAGGAGGGTGAGGTTTGTGGTGTGCTCCTAGTTTGTCTGGAGATGAGAGGCAGCTGTTGTGAGGATGGGTCCTTCCTGAGGCTCCCAGGAAGGAATTCCTGGCTTTCTAAAGAGAGAACAGACTTGGGCTAGCATACTTGCTCTGCTTTGCTATGTGCAGTGAGGAAAATGATGGAGAAAAACACATTCAAGAGGTTATTATAGAGACAGTGAGTCGGCTGCAGGGAACGCGGGCCTGGCTGAGATTTTTCAGGTAGGGATCAGGTGAACCGTCCCTCACTGAGTGTGAACTGATAGGAAGCTTGATCGACAGGTAGAAACTTACGCCCCTGGTGTGCAACTGCGCATGCCCAAGTTTGCTGTGACTGCTCATGTGCAGTTAGTAGAGCTAGACTGGCCTCCTGCCAAGGCTTCCGGGCACCAAGAGGCCTAGGGGTCACTGTAGGTCACTGTCCTGTGTTTGCACTGGGGCCTAGGGGTCACTGCAGTTCACCATCCTATCCCACACTGGTGAGGGGCTCTGCTTCTTCAGGTAACTCTGGCCAAGGGGACTAGGGACCAGGCCGTGTAGCCTCAGGAATCCCGGCTCCCTTTTGATGGGCCCTTTGCTGGCCATGTACACTTTTCACTGGTACTGGGCTGGGTCCTCTGGAGAGGTCTCTCCCTTGTCCTAGCCTCTCCCCTGCCATGGAAGACCGGCCTTTGTCCCCACCCTCCAGAGTCTCTGTCAAGAGTCAGTGAGGTTGCAGACACCAACCTTAGCACTAGGGTGGACAGAGCAGGTGTATCTCCTGTTGTGACCAGGAACGCTGACCTGCCCAGGAGCTCAGCACCCGGTACTCCTGTACCTCACCACTGCCTCATGCACTCCTCCCAAATCCAGGGGGATTTCTTCTCAGAAAGGTGGATTTTCTGGATTCAAGGTTTCTAGACACCTTTGTCATCTAAATGCGGATTTATGGACAGAAAAGGCAAAAGAGGTGATAAAACCAAATTTTCTATCTCTCCCTTTCACTCCTTCCTTTCTTCTTTGGCCTGGGATTTGAACTCAGGTCTTTGAGCTCGCTAGGCTACTTGTGCCAAATGCCCAGTGCTGTCTGCTTTCATGACTTTTTCTATAGGGTGAAGTTTCCATCTTGTCAATGATTGTGTGGCCAACAAGACCAGTTCATTCACCCATTCAAATGCCAACAGTGGTCTTCAGGAGGAAAGGAAATGCTAAAAAAATAATAATAATACACAAAGTTTTTTGCCTTTTGTTTTAGCCGTATATCTGAGCAGATTATCGTGGCTTTGGGTTTTCACCAATTGTGATCAAATTTTGGACAAAAAGCAGCTAAGCAGGGGGTGGCTGTAATTGGACGCTGGTGGCAAGCTCTACTATCTCATTTCTGGGCCTGTGATGAGGGCTACGTTGGGGCCAAGCTGAGCTGCGCACTGCCTGGCTGCCAAGAAGTAGAGGCAGACAAGTTGTTTCTGGGAAAAAGACCCACGCTGGGAGGATACTCCACAGTGACTGTGCCCTCCTCCAACAGGGCTTCAGTTCCAGTGTCCAATCATGAGTGTTACCCAGGGATAAATATGAGAGCTTATGACTAAGTCAGCTCTCAAAATCCTATCGTACAGAACCAGGCCTTTGTCCCATGAGCCTCTGGGGGTGTCTTTGGTTCAGACCCTGATAATAGCATTGGAACAGCAAATCTAAATCCCAGCAGTGGTCCTGGGAGAGGGCTGTGTGGTTATGTCTGAAAGTCAGGAGCCTCCTTGGCAGAATGAGTATCAGTCCTGGGCGACTGAGCAGAGGTTTGAACCCAGTGGCTGCCCAACACCAGCACAGTGTTTCTCCTGGCAGATCTCCCCAAACTACTGTCAGAGTGGATGTTTCTAGAACCTTCGATGAGGCAGCATGTGGCCCTGGGCCTTGCATGGAGCCCTCTTGGGAAATACTGCCTCCAAGCCCAGAGGGAAGGGTTATCGCCAAATGAGCTGTCCATACCAAGAGGAAATTAGAGAGAGATGTAGAGCAATTTTGCAGTGCTCTTGCTCTGCTGACAGCTGCGTATGCAGCTGGCAACGCATAAGGAGGATTTATTAGAAGACGTCATATTTGGTTAAGTACTTTGTATTAAGATGAGTGTTTCCCTCATACAGGCATTTTTTTAACTCCTTGCATTTCACCGAGGCTGAATTAATTACAACAATTACCAGTCAGAAAACCCATACTGCCCAATTATCATGTAATTCATTTTCGCAGATCACTGTGAGTTTGGATAAAAAGTGGAAGACTTTTAGAAACTGCTGTACTTTCCTCTACAAACCTTACTGTTGTGCAACATAGTTCTAGGGTGGCTTGAAGATGAGCTAAAGGCATGGCCTTTGTTAGAGGCGTGGCTTCAGTGGATAATGTGGCATTAGTAGAAGTGTGGCTTCAGCAGAAGGTGTGGCTTCAACAGGAGGTGTGGCCTCAGCTGTAGGTATAGCCTCAGCAGGAGGTATGGATTCACCTGGGGGTGTGGCTTCAGCAGGGGGTGTGGTCTCAGCTGTAGGTATGGCTTCGGCAGGAGGTGTGGCTTCAGCTAGGAGTGTGGCTTCAGCAGGAGGTGTGGCTTCAGCTGGGGTGTGGCTTCAGCAAGGGGTAGGGCCTCAGTGGTATAACTTCAGCAGGTGTGGCTTTATCAGGAGGCACTCCTTGTGGCATCCAGCCAGGTTCAAATCCAGTTGTTGCAGCCTTAGGCAGATATGGAATCTTTCTGTACCTGTCTTTGCTCATGTGTAAATAGGTGAGTGCATGTGTCTTTGTTTCATGGGGCCAAGGATAAGCCAGTGTAGCTGGTGCCCCAGAATGGCCAGTGAGCAGTGAGCACCTGTCGGTGCTGGCTGTAACCTTCCTGCAGGCTCACACAGCTAGCTAGCTAGCTCAGACATTCCAACACCTCATGGAAGGACACTCCATGCTGCCTTAAAGGTCCTGGATGCAGGGAACTGTACTTGGCCCAGTGGTCCCACTGTCCTTTCCAGCCAGAGGGAGTGTTGCAGTTTCTGGCTATGCATGTGGGGGACCCAGTCATTTTGCTGTAAGCTGACACAAATGAGAGCCACCAAGTGGTGTCTCCATTGGAGCTCTTCATCTCCCTCTTTCTACCTGTCTCAATGTGGTCAGACGTAAAACTCATTGGCCTGGGGCCAGCAGCATGGCTGACCCAAAATGGGATTAAACCACATGTTTCCTTTCTTCTCTTCCCTCCTCCTCCCTGGGCCACCAGCCGATGGAGAAAGCTTTCATTGCTCTCATTGTTTCCCTGCCCTTTCCCCTTCCTCCTCCTGCTCCTCCTCCTTTTCTTTCTCTGCTCCCAGGCCATAAGGTGAGCAGCTTCCCCCTGCACAGGTTCTCATGTGCTGCCATGATGCTCTGCCTCAGTGCAGGCCCAGAGTTGTCGAACTGGTAAACCTTGGATCAAAACCATGAGCTAAGATGAAATTCTGTACCTTTTAAATAACTTCTGTCTCCTGTATTTGTCTCCACAGCAGCAGCAGAAGCAGCAACAAATCCATTGGTGCAAAAGGAGAAGTATCCAAGAAAGAAAAGTGACAACGGAAGTGCTGTTATTTAAAATCATTTCTGTTATATCACTCTGAGGCTCACGGTGCTGACTGAAGTCTGTCTCAATTTTCCTCTCCTGGTTACAGCCATACTTCTGAATGAATGTCAGGCCCCTTTGGTATCTGCTTGAGATTGGCTTCAAGACCTGTCCTCCATGCAGAGCACTGGTACCTACCCAGGGTCGGGGTCTCTACATGGAGTCCCGCTCCCCTCACAGTTCATCTGTCAGGCTTCTTTTTAACTCTTGAATTATGCTTTGGAAAAGCAGCCAATTGAGCAGAAAACATAAATTGTAACCTATTCTTCCTTGTACTAAAGTTTTAATATACTTTTTTTTGTCTTTAGCTCAAAAGAAATCGGTTCTACATCCCTTTTAGACTATACTGACTCAATTCCATACAATCTCCACGAAAGCCAAATTGCTTAATTAGACAATAATATCAGAGAAATTGACCATTATATCTGATTACTGACTTCTCAGATGTTTGGCATTACCATTTATATTCTTTGCAGGTGTGTTTTTTAAGACTGAAAATAATTTATTGAGAGATGGTTCTTGGAAGTTATTTTTAATAGCCTAATGGTTTTTTAATTTTCCAATCATTTATATTCATCATCTAGAACCGAAAATGGAGTCAGATTGATTCTCATCATGTGGCAACTCTTTTTTCCTCAGTTACAGACTGGTGGGACATGGAGATGAAGCCGAGAGAAGAATTATTTCACCATTACCTATGATAGAAGGTACAGGACACAGAGGAGATGAACTCTGAGTGGGGAGCCATAAAAGTAACCCACCGAAGAAGGTATGTTTTATGGTTGGACATTTTATTTGGTTGTCATAGAAGTCACTCAATACTTCCAGAATATTGTTGCTGTTACCTTGCATTAGCGGAGTGGGAAATGAGGGTCAGAGGAGAAGCAAGATAGAGGGGCCTGGTTCAGGCCACGGATCTCAATACTTTGAAATAATGTCCCCTTTCCCCTTTTCAATTACCACCAAGTAATTGGACCACCTTTTCAATTACCACCAAGTAATTGGACCAAATGGTCAGCTGAGCACCCACCAGATGTATGACACCCATGCCAAATAGTTTATATGCACTTTGCCCTTGAATTTCACAGCCACAATGTGTGCTTTTGTTATCTCTAGTCTACAGATGAGGAACCTCTCTCATTGAGAGGGAAGGTCCAAGTCAAGGTCAAGTGACTGGCAGAAAACACAGAGCTGACTTGTGACAGAGCCACACTCCTATCCTAGGGGTTCTCTGTGCTTTCTCCTTACCCAAAGCTGAATATCAATAAGTATCACAAATTGATATTGCAAAAATATAAACAGCTGGATGGAGGACGATGTTTTCTGCAAGTAGTTACTGTGGTGAAGGGGAAAGAGCACTGTTGGGACCAAGGGTTTAACACATGGCTTGGTGGAGGTGGAGTAGGATTGGTAAGTTTGCAGCAGGAAATCACATTTCTCTGTCATTAGTGTCTCCCTGGAGAGGAAATATGGTCTCTTTATATTGAATATCAAGAAGAGCTCCTGCTTTAAAATCCATCAGAGCAGCTGGTCAGGATTTGGGGGAACCTCCTGGTTCTTACAAGCTCAATTAGACAAACACAATGATTGTCAACAACCATAATAAGGCCTCAGACTGTTTTTATGCAAATGTAACATTCCAGTAAGGGAGTCCTGGATCCTGTGTTCAGCTATCCACAGTGGCACACTGTGTTCCATTTAGGGTGCCCCACTGTAGGAGGGTCCCAGGTGGGGTGGAGGATTTTGGGGTACTTGAACAATGATGCCCTCTGGTATGGTTTGTACTTGAAATATCCCCAAAAGCTCCTGAGTTGAAGGCTTGCTCCCCAGCTGGTGGCCATAGTGAGAAGTGACTGGATCCTGAGGGCTCTGCCTCTACCAATGGGCTCATCCACTGATGACCTCATAGCTGAGTGGGCTGTCAGGAGGCGGGGCCTTGAGAGGTGATTGGATCTCCTCAGGAAGTATCTGGCTCCACCATTGGGCATCCATTGATGATATCATAGCTGAATGGGCTGTCAGGAGGCGGGACCTTGAGTGGTGATTGGATCATGGGGTTCTGGCTCTAGCAACGGGCTCATCCACTGATGACCTCATAGCTGAGTGAGCTATCAGGAGGTGGGGCCTTGAGAGGGGATTGGATTCCAAGGTTGCTACCTTCATCTATGGATTAATGCCTCCACAGGGTGGGGGATGTGACCTTGAATGGAGTAACTTTTCCCAGCCCATTCCCCTCTCCTTTCTCCACCTTGTGTTTCTGCTGCCACATGTGCTGCCTACCTCAGCTCAAAGCTATAGCTCCAGCCAACCACAGATGGAGACAAGCCCAAAGAAACCTTTCTTCCTTCGAGTTCAATTCCTTAGATCTTGTCACAGCATTGGAAAGCAGACCCACACTGTCTGTGAGAGCAAGCTCAAGGACCTGAGGCTGTATGGGGAGGGGCGAGGTGGAGGAGAGGAGGGGGCTCAGAGCAGGCCCGAGAGGGGGGCACTCTGGAGCTAGCAGAAGCGTCACATTGGACTTGCTATGATCTCTAGGCTGTGACGGTTGGGGACAGGGTGGAGATGGTGTGCTCTACAGTGTGCTCTACAGATCTGCCAATGTGTGTAGTGTGTCACAAGGTTTCTGAGAAAGAGAGCACCCAGGGCTACATGGCTGGATGAGGGGACATGGCATAATTGTGGCTCTCCTCACACTTAGAGGCTTGGGGGACATTCACAAAAATTCTGGTCACTGGCTGAAACATCAAGACATGGGAAGATTGGCTCAGATCTACATTTGTCCTCTATCTTATAGTGTGCTTGTTAAGGTTCCTCCTCCTCCTCCTCCTCCTCTTCCTCCTCCTGCTCCTCCTCCTCCTCCTCTTCCTCCACCTCCTCCTCCTCCTTCTCCTCTTCTCCTCTCCCCTCTTCACATCTCTTTTCTTCCTCCTGCTTTCTCCTCCTTCTTCTCTTCTTCCCTTTCTTTCTTCAACTACCCTTCCTCTTTCTTCCTACTTCTCCTCCCTTTCTTCCTCCTTTTCTTTTCCTTACCTTCCTCATCCCAGGCCTTGTTCTTTCACTACTTGGCTTATGTGATTACTTCCAACTGAATCTTTTGAGAGCAAGTTTGTCCTGGACTCCCAGCTGACTAGCTCAGATCTTGGAGGTTCAGGTAGGCACTGCCTTTATGGATGATCTGAGCACCACCTTCTGGGGACAAGAGGCATGGGGCCAGAGTCACCGTGGCACACCTGGGCCTGGGTAGAGAAGCCCACTGGGCTGTTGGCATATTCACCGGCTGAGGGCTGGTTTATGCCGGGTGCTTGTTGCTCACTGTGGACTGACTTCCACTCCCAGCTCCCCTTTGGAAATAGAAGCTTGGGATGCGTGCTTGTCGTTGAGGCTCTCAGGACTGGACAAGAGGGAATTTACAAGAAAGCAGACATGTGATTGTTTAGGGAGTTTTAGTGTGGAGGACCTTGCAGCCTCATGACCCAGGCCCAGGGCTGCTGGTCCTTTCTGTAGTGGGAACTCTTGGCGATGACAGAGTTGTGGTTATGAACTGGAACACAAGAACTCATCAGACACACCTTGCACCTTGCCAAGGGGGTCATTTGGGGAATCACAGAGTGGCATTGGACGGGAACAAGGCAGACCACCTGTCCAGTTGCTCCTGAGCACCCCCCCCCATGAGATGAGGCATGAGTTGGTGGTCACTTGATGGTAAACCAAGAGAAAATAACTGGTTACATGTTTGACATGGTCTTACACGATGTGATGGGACACTTGATTAGCACAGACCTGCCCTTTTCCTTCTCTCTCCATGTGGAGTCCCTGGCTACCCCCAGGGCCTCAGGCTCAGGTTCCCCTGGCAAGTGAGAGTGGAGGGCATCCTCTTGTACCAGTGGAACTGCTCCCACACAGGCCATGTGGGAGAGAGCTGTGCTGGGCTCTGTGGTTCCTGCCCATCTGGTGTTCCTGCAAGGGACCTGTGGCTGCTTAGTAATATCATTGCTGTAAATCTACAACTCGACTTGTCTGTTAGTTTATATTTAAAGTGTTTTTACTGAGTGCTGGTGGCTTACACCTGTAAACCAAGTGACTCAGAAGGCTGCGATCTGAAGATCGCAGTGTGAAGCCAGCCTGGGCAGGAAATTTCTTTTCTTTACTTTTTGCCAGTCTTGGGGCTTGAACTCATGGTCTGGACACTATCCCTGAGCTTCTTTTGCTTAAGGTTAGCTTTATACCACTTGAGCCACAGCACCACTTTTGGCTTTTTCTGTTTATGTGGTACTGAAGAATCAAACCCAGGACTTCATGCATGCTAGGAAAGCACTCTATCATTAAGCCACATTCCCAGCCCCAAAGCTTTGTTCTTTTTCTTCTACTTTTTTCCTGATGCTTTGGGAAAAGATGGAAGAGACAGAAGAATAAAAGATGGGGAAGAATATGACCTTAGGGTCAAGAGAACAGAGCTTTACTCAAAAATCTAGAAAAAGCCAGGGGCAAGAAGCTCGTAACTATAATTCTAGGTACACAGGAGGCTGAGATCTGGAAGATTTCGGCTCAAAGCCAGACCAGGCACATGAGGCTCCATCTCCAATGTAATCAAGAAACATCTGGGCTGGAGGCATGGCTCAAATGGTAGAGCACTGGTCAGTCAGCAAGAAGCAAGCAAAAAGCCTCGGTTCAAACTTCAGCACCATCAAAAAGACTCTGAAAGAAGAGGAAGGAAAACTAGTAGACATATTAGATATACTGTGTTGTTTAATTACTGCCCCTCGCTGGTTGGTTATTTTCGAGGTGGGGTCTTGTTCATGCCTGCACTGGAGTGGTCTGTGGTCCTACTATTTGCTCTGTCTCATACCTCTGGGGATGGCACAAGCGTGCCACTACTCCTAGCCATTGTGCTTCCACTGTGTCCGCATGTCAGGGGCAGGCCACCACTCCAAGCTACTGGTTGAAATGGGGTCTCACAAACTAACATGTCTGGGCTGACCTCGTACTACAACCTTCTGAACTCCTCTTCTGAAGTAGCTAGGGATACAGGCTCGTGCCATGGTGCCAGTTTCTTCCTGTTGTGATAAAGCCACAAATGCCACCATCGATAGCCTACCCTCATGACACCATGGGACACTTGTCACTTCTCAACGTCCCCACCTTGAAGGGCCATGGACACAGGCCCATGGGAGTCAGCCTGCAACACATGCACTTTTGGAAGGCAGATGCAAACCAGAGCCCTCAGCTCATTTTGCTTTAGTTACTTTTTAGATAGAGCCTCACATTCTTGTCCTGGTCAGCCTCGACTGTAGTCCTACTGATGCTGTCTGCAGAGCTGGGATGACAGGTGTGAGCCGCCATGCCCTGCTTGCTCAACCAGATGGAGCTTTTTTGCTTTGCTGGCTGTGATCTATGATCTTCTTTACTTTGACCTCCCCAGCAGCCCAGGATTCACCGGAGCTTTGAGTCTCGCCTTCAACTCTGCCACCCTTTCTACCTTCCCTGTGCCAGGCTCTTCCCTTCACATTTTGTGAAATACAGTCTCAGTTCTCTGCCAGGCCTCTGTGATTTACTGCATGGTGGAGCAAGTAAGACATCCTTCATTTTCATACACAGGAGGAGCTTTAAAAGTTAGTCTCTGAAGTCAGACTGTAAGGCCTCTTGATTAAGAGTGAAATCGCAGACACGATGCCCCAGCTGAGCGCCGGGAAGATGAAGTTGCTAAGTACAGAGCAATTACAGCTAATTTTCTGATGCCCAGATGCCCGTGGACCCCAAAGGTAGTCTGAGTTCAGGTGTGAGTTGGGGTGGGAGTGGGGTGGCAGGCTCACTGGGCTGGCTTTGGGGAGATGTGAGTTGGGTGTGACTCCTGAAGCTACTTTGATTAAGGGAGGGGAGGTCTGAGGGCTAAAGGGTAGGTAGGAGATGGGGGAGGGCTCCCTGGGTATGTGGAGTCTCCACATCACTACCAGGCTTTGGAACAAAGAAATAAAGACATGAGGATAGATCTCCCTCTCTTCACCAACAAGAGAGTGGGCAGCAAGGGCGGGCAGGGGAAGGGAGAGGATGAAGGGGTGGCTGTGGAAAGGGAAAAACTGAATTAAACAGAAATTCAAATTGCATTTTTTGTTTGAACCCAAGGCCTCCCTTTTTCTCGCCCTCCTCTTCATCCCTCCCTCCCTCGAACTCAGGGCCTTGTATTCACTCTAGAGATGAAAAGAAGCATACAAAGAATCTTGCTTGGCTTTCTTGCTCACAGCTGGCGATCTATCATCTGAGCCATACCTCCAGTCTGAATTGTTGCTGGTAATTTGAGAGACAGATTCTCAAAGACTTTTCTGTCTGGGCTGGCTTTGAACCAGCCCCTCGAGCAGCTAGGATGACAGGTATGTCCATCAGGAACCAGGCTTGCGTGTCCTTTATTTCTCAAATTATATAACACAGGCCCAGGCTTTTCTGCCTGAACGCGGCACTTCTGAGATAACTTTTTCTTCAAAGACCTGAGCCTCCTTCCATCTCTCAGGAAGTGGTACAGACTCTGAGTCTCTGAGCACCTCATGGGGAATTCAGTTTCAACAGTATCTTCTCCCCAGCTCCAAGCCCACATCTCTGGTCTCCGTGTAGGAATGAGGGCAAAGGAACACTTCTAGCTCTGGTCTCAGAGGCCTGGATCCAGGTCTGACTGTGTCTGCTGATCTCTGGGGTTGGGGTGAGTCTATGGATCACATGGTGCACACAGGGCTGGTTATCATGGTGGCTGGGGTGGGAATGAGGAGAAAGAGGGGGTTGAAGAAGAAGGAGGATGAAGACGAAGATGAGAAAAGTAGAGAAAGAAAGAGAAAAAGTAGTAGAGAGGTGTTGGGAGCCAACAGTAAAGTTTAAAGTTCATCTTGACCCTGGTGCTCACTTGAAGGCAAGTACAAGGAACTGGTTTACTTAAAAAACACCAGGTGCCCAGGATTGCTTTGCTATGTCTGCAGAGTTTGTTTTACTTTCTACCAGTTGACCTTGTCTTGTTTTTACTGCACTCTATTTTTACTGAAATTTTCCTTGTTTTTCTGGACTATTGTAACCTTATGTTACCTCTTGACTTCTGATAGTATATATTAAGAAAAGTTAAAAATAAATGGTGCGCAGTCTTGAGCTGCAGACCTCCCGACCCCATCCTTTGTCTTATGTCTTTATTTTTCTGCATCCTCGCCAACTAATTCAGGATTCCCTTTTGTTGCCGGCAGGCTCCAGCAAGTGGCACCTGAACAGGGAACTGAAAACCTGGGATCATGGCAGAGGACCCAGCTAAGGTAAGAGGACATCCAGAAATAGAGAGCGGGAGAGAGTATAGTCGGGAGTAAGAAATTATGGGGCAAGGTAACAGCCACATGTTATATGTGCAGGCTCTCAAGGGTATGTTTCATGCTCAAGCAGTGAAAGTTAGACAGTCAGTTAGAATGTTTCTTTTACTTTGTTGAGGAAGTATACCCCTGGTTCCTGGAGGAAGGAACCATTAGTTTAGAAACTTAGCAAAAAACAAAAAACAAAAAACAAAAAACATTCAGGGACACTATGATGCAAATGCCCTGTAAGTTAAAACATTGCTGCTTTGTAATTGTCTGGTATCTGTGTAGCCTGCAGGTTCTGTATTGGGGTTGGCAAGAGGTATTGGCGGACGCACTATAAGACAGGCAACTGGGCCAATGGGAGCCGTCCCCCAGATCCCCATCATGGTAAACTATCCACTAGTGCGGACATTTGGGCCCATCTGTAGTCCAACACTTTCTGTCTGACAGTCTACAATGCACACGCTGTAAATGTGTTTTGTCTCAATGTTTGTGTGTATGTATTCTGGAATTCTTGGAATGTTTCTTCTCTCAGATTCATCCTGATGTGAGAGCCTAGAGGAGACTGGCTAACACTCGCTCAATATCTGTTTCTCTCTAGCTCCTTCTTTTTTACTTATACTTTAAACTGACCCCCTTTTCTTTGCTTCACAGCTACCTCCTTCACCCTCTCTGGATCAAGAAGTCGGGGGTTGGTGGGGGTGAAAAACCTGGAGGATCTAACAATAACTTAAAAGGGCCAGCAGGGAGAATTCACAGCCGGATGAAAATGCCACTGACCACCTACAAGTGACACCAGCAAGACTTTAGCCTCCAGCCTTGACCCAGGGGGTCTGAATATGGGGGAGAACCTGTCAGTCTGAGGGGACGGCCACTAGGGACTTCTTTCCCTTTCTGCAACATGACTGGCAATTTTCCTCTACCTTGGAAGGCCCCTGGGTCAATGTTTGCAGGAATCTAAAAGAAAAATCCTCCGGAGGTGAGTAGAGGGGGTTGGAATCCCCTGGTAAGTGGATTTGAGTCCCACTTGTGAGTGGTGGTGAGATGTCGCCCCATTCACTGAGACCTGATTTTGTCTTTGTGGCCACTGTTTGTCTTGTTTACTTCGGTGTGTTTTCTGTTCTATGTTTTCTGAGGTAGGGATGAACTGGGGGCCCATTAGTCCCCAACTCAGCCTTTTGTTGTTGTCTTGTCTAGTTCTGTTTTAGAATTGGTACCAGTTTTAAATGTTCATACAACTGATTGATTTTTGTGCGCTTTAAGATCTGTGTGTGTTTTGTGTGTGTTTGTGAACATGTTTAAGATAAGAATTATCAGCATGCTGTAACAATTGGGTGAGTTTAAGTTTAAAATTCAAAAGGTTATGAGGTTTGGACATTACCAAAAATTTTAAAGAATTTTCACATTGTTTTAAATGACCTTTTAAGGATTCTTTAACTTAAAAAATTAAAAAATCTGGTATTTTAAAATGCATAAGGCTGTTTACACTGTAATCAAGTTATCTGGCTTAACAAAATGCATTGGCTGTTTGGAATTTAGTTCTCTTGGCTAAAATTTGGGAATAAATATTAAAAGTTTAAATGTAAAAGTTTGTTTAACACTGTCAAAGACATTACTGTCCTGTCTGTCTAAAAGTATGTATTTTCATTCAAAAAACCAAGAGATAAGAAAAGGAAAAAATGTAAAAGCCAACAAAAGACCTAGCTTTAGGAGTAAGGGGTAAACAGGCCATAGTTCAGTTCAGCTGGTCATACATGGTGGGACAGGCCATGGGAGGAGTCCACGCATGGTGAAAGGGGACAAGTTGGCACAAACGCAGTTCATCATACCCTAAAGAGTGAGATTAGGTGTGTGCCCATTCCACAGGAGGGGCCAAGTGGCCCACTTTGTTCTGTCCTTTTTCTCTACAGGTAAATACTAGAAACATGATGGTAAAAAAAAATTAGTGATGCGATGATCTGATTAGTATTGCTAAAACTGCCCCTTGGACTTAAAAAGAGGGTTAAAATGTATTTGTATAATGTGACTTGCTTTCAATGATGTTCTACAATTAGGATATGTTTTTAAATGTCATAAAGGTGTTAAGTTTACCTTCTTGGTACAGTAATGGTGATTGTAATTCTTGCATTAAGGAAAAATTGTCATGTGAGTTTAAAAGTTTTAATGTGTATCTGTTTTAAAACAAACATCCAAGAGACAATGAGTGACAATTGGCCTCAAGATTTTAAAGGATTTTTTAAAAATGTAACTAAAAACTAAAATATAAAATAATAAAAGAGATTAATAGGAGGCTTAAAAATTAGGAATGGATTTCTGGATATAAAGTTTAAAAGTAAAATTGTTGTTAACATTTGCCTCAAAGTGGAAAAATTAGGATTACCAAAATAATTGCTTTGGGATTCAAAGTGACAGAGCACGAGCCTTGAGCTGTAAAGCTGAGGGATAGCACTCATGCCCCGAGTTCAAGTCCAGCAACCAGCTAAGGGAAATGCAGATGAGGCATTTATCCCAGTGTAGAGAAGACATTCGTGAGACAAGAGCTATGGAGGAGTATCCAGAGGCAGTAAGCCACTGCTCGGATGGCAAAAATGTCAGATCCTAGAGTCATTTGTGTGTGGCCCTTCAAAAATTGGTCAGAGCCAGAATGTCATGGGAAGATAGTTTGTAAGCATGCCTAATGTCCATGACTGTCTACCTTGTAGGGACAGAAACATTAGTGATCTGTGATAGTACTAAAAAGTGAAGTTATAAAATGTGTGAGATGGTTTAAATCCCAGCCCCTGTATGTTTCAAAAGCCCTAATTGACAGTAACTTTTGAGCTAACACCAGCTACAAGAAATTTATCTGTTCAAGAAAATCGTTTGTAAACTTGAGAGTGTGTTTCTATTAACATCTGTCTATTTACATCTGCACGGGTGACTTAGGCATTGTTAGGGTCACTAGGGGTCACATTCCTAAAGATGCTTTTACAGGGCTGGGAAGGTGGCTCAGTGGTAGAGCGCTTGCCTTGCATGCTCAAGGC
This sequence comes from Dipodomys merriami, assembly GCF_024711535.1. Taxonomy (NCBI): domain Eukaryota; kingdom Metazoa; phylum Chordata; class Mammalia; order Rodentia; family Heteromyidae; genus Dipodomys; species Dipodomys merriami. The sequence goes on from NW_027203487.1 coordinate 65,076, forward strand.
CCTGGGTTCGATTCCTCAGCACCACATAAGCAAAAAGAAAAAAGCCGGAAGTGGCGCTGTGGCTCAAGTGGTAGAGCACTAGCCTTGAGCTGAAGAGCTGAGGGACAGTGCCCAGGCCCAGAGTTCAGGCCCCACGACCGACAAAAAAAAAAAAAAAGATGCTTTTACAAACCAGAGTGCTAAACAAGCTACATTGCTGTAGCTGGAGAAAAAGTCTGTGCATTTGTCAAAAGTTAAAATATTGTTCTTAATGATATCTAACCCTTGTAACCTCTTTCTAAAATAGACTAAGGTTATAGGATCCTGGCTAAGTAGGATCAACACCCCTGAGTCTGCTTGAAGAAGTTACAGAAGATGAATCTTCACCCATCATCCCCTTTTTAGAATAAGGGACCAGAGTCATAAAAAAAATGTGGCAAAATAGACAGAAGAAAAACGCATGGAAAATAGTAGTACAGGCCTGAGCCCTCTACATCTGCCTAGAAAATCAGCCTTATTAAAAGAACTATCTAGTTAAAAAGCTTGTCATTTTGATAATTTGTCCTGGGCTATTGTCTAAATAGTCTTAAAAACTAGTGGGGCCACAGCCTGCCAAGCCTAGGTATTACTTGTATCCTTAACCAGTCTGTGTAGAAATATACAGCCTAGCACGAGGTGTGACAGTCCCTTGGAGACACTGAAAGACCCTGCTGTTGCTGCGGTTGCTACAGCCTTACAGTCACGGGGAGGAAATCGACATAGTTACCCTGACCTCCTCCACCATGGAAAAAGTAGACTAAACTCCTGCCTGATTCCATCTTTTGGATGGCTTCATTTTGTCCATGTTACCATATAACTACTCTAATTTTATTATGGCTACTCCTCTTGCCGGGAGACTAACAAACATGGTATTGCTCATTCCCTACACTGCTTTGCCTTTATGGGACTTCCTAAACATATTAAAACTGATAATGGTCCGAGATATGTCGGACAAGCTTTTCAAACTTTTTGTAAATCTTACCAGATTTTTCACTCTACAGATATTCCCTATATTCCTCAAGAGCAAGAAATTGTTAAACAAGCCAATGGGCTGTTAAAACACCAAATTTTTGAATTAAAAGGGGGGAATTATACCCCTTCTCTCCTGTTAATATTCTTTTCATGCTTTATTTGTACTAAATTTTTAAGTTTAGATTGTAATGGACTTTCCACAGTACAGTGACTTTGGGAAAAAAAGAGAGCAAAGAGCTTTTGGCCGAGTTAAGTGGAAGGATCCTTTAACAGGTGATTGGCATGGGCTCGATCCAGTTTTAACATGGGGTTGAGGACATGTTTGTGTTTTTTCGCAGGAAGAAAATGAATCCCTCTGGTTGCCTGAGCATTGCGTTAGGATTGTGGAGGCTCATTCTGATGACACAAACCCTGACACATTGGGCTTACGTGCCAGATCCCCCGATTGTGCGCCCTACAACTTGGGAGGGAATTGAAGTTCTCATTCACGTCAATAGATCAGTATACAGTACAGCACTTGATCACTTCATCCAGCACACCAAGATGGCAGATACCTCAGCTTCAGACATTGGAACTCCATTCTACTTTACCACCAGCTCTAAAGGCTCCATTCCAGGCTGTATTATAATGCTATCCATGACTCATAAAATTTGGATCCCAGACAAAAATCAAATGTACAATATACAGATGACATCTTTACCAACTGGTTACCCAGTTCATGCAAATTTTACTCCATCCTATATGATACCCCATTGCATTAATTCTTCACAAATAATAGTATCTACAGGAAAGCCTCATCCAATAAGGTGCAGGCATGTGAAGCCATTTGTTACCAATATTTCTGGAACTAAATTTCAATTAATGGACTGGTTTGGAGCTAATCTTACTAATAAGTACAATTTTGGACTGTGGTGGATGAATGGGCATCCTCAACATCATGTTTGGATGCTAGTGGCTGCACTCAACAACATAACCTGGCCCAATTCATCCCTTTCAAAAAATATTATGAGTTGTGTATCACCACCCCATGTCATTATGTATAGACCATTCAATATCTCTATAGGAGCTAATTATTTTAATGTCACCTGTTCTAATTGTTCTTTTACTAATTGCTTGTATAGCGGCATAACTGAATCCATACTTATTGTTAGACAACCATCTGTTGTTATGCTTCCTGTAAATATTTCTAAAACTTGGTATAAAGATTCTGGCATTCAGGTGTTAAGACAATTGAAAAAACTAATGCGCCCTCATCGATTTGTTGGGCTACTTGTAGCTGATGTTTTGGCTTTTATTTTGTTAGCTGCCTCTTCAGCGGCAGCTGCTGTGGCACTAACACAAAATGCACAAACTGTCCATTATCTTAATCAGCTTGCTCATAGTACTACACAAGCCCTACCTCTGGACGCTAAAGTGGCAAAAACTGCTAAAAAAAACTGTTTAAACAATTTCAACTCTATATCACTTCCCTGACTTATGTTAAAGGATTGCTAATGTCATTGCTTGGCGTGGGAATGCTTTTGCTGATAGTTTTTCTATGCCTTCCTTATACGTGCACTGCAAAACTCTCTTATGAGTTTAGCCATACAGCTACATAAGATCAAGCTCTATATAAATGAATTCCCAGAGAGAAACTGTAGCCAGAGTCGGGTAAGAGGGGGTGACAGTCTGACCAACCTAAGACAGGGCCTTCAGCTTTGCTCTGAAAAAGTTCCCGATGACGGGTAAGGCAGACAAGGTGATCCACCCAGCCTAAGACAGGTGGGTTCGCTTCTTCAAACAAAGATGGGGGAGATGTTGGGAGTCCACAGTAAAGCTCTATGGTCATCTTGACCCCTGTGCTCACTTAAAGGCACGCATAAGGAACTGGCTTTCATGAAAAACACTAGGTGCCCGGGATTGCTTTGCTATGTCTACAGAATTTGTTTTACTTTCTATCAGTTGATCTTGTCTTGTTTTTACTGCACTTTGTTTTTAATAAAACTTTCCTTGTTTTTCTGCAATATGGTAACCTTATGTTACCTCTTGATTTCTAATAGTATATAATAGGAAAAATTAAAAATAAACGGGACTGTAATCTTGAGGTGCAGACCTCCCGACCCCATCCTATGTCTTATGTCTTTATTTTTCTGCATCCTCGCCCCCTACTTCAGGATTCCCTTTTGTTGCCGGCAGGTTCCGGCACAATGGAATTCTAGGCTTCCATCAGAAAAAATGACATAGCCCCATTTGTTAGGAAATGGAAAGACTTGGAAAAAATTATATTAAGTGAAGTAAGCCAGGCCTAAAGAAACACAAGTCCCATGGTTTCCCTTATTTGCAATAATTAGTATATGTCTGAGACAAGCAGAAAAGATCAGATAAGTTGATTTTAGGTGAAATGAACCCCACTATAAGTATTGAATTGTTTTTTTTCTTGTGATTGTAACATATTTATAAGATGATTTCTTTGTTGTTTCATATGCCCCTCCCCCACAGCATAACCGCTGCTTTCATTGTATTTGATGTTGGTATAATTTGTGGAGGGGAAGGGCAAAAACAAAGCGTTTAAATAGGGATACAGGTGGACCCATTGCAACAATGAGATGTACAAGTCGTTATGTTGAAAAACGAACTTTACAACTTTGATCGGGGGGAGGATGGGAAAGGGTGGGAAGAGGAAACAGAGGAGGAGCCAAGAATTCTTGATAAGAAATGTACTCATTACCTTGCCCATGTAATTGTAACCCCGATGTATGGTATTTTCACATAATTTTTTTTTAAAAAGACAAAGGCTGGTTCAATCCATTGTTCTCTCTTATGGGAACATAGTATGCTAGGTGTGGAATAGAGACCTGGCGGGCAGGGGAACAGATTCAGACCCAGATTAGAAACTTGCAGTAAGGAGTGAGCGAATTATGGGACTAGCACAGTCTTGCAGTCTGGAGGAGTGGATGGAAATTATTTGGACGGTATTTCTGTGATGTAAAAATATGTGGACCAAGTTGTAATATGAGGAAATAGACTGCAAAATGATGCAGTATCCAGTATCCCTACTCTCTGTCACTCACTCATCCCCTAAGCTCTGGGTCTGATCCCTCCATAGTCCCAGCATAAGAGGGACTATGACAGTGATCCTGAGTGGTTATTCCTGAGAACAACCACTCAGGATCACTTGGTGATTGTAATTGTGGGATGGACGACATTGTTTTGAGCAGTCTCCAGTACAACTGTGGAGGCACCCAACTAGAGCTAATCCTAGTTATCAGCCCAAGTGGGCAGGTTTGATGGGCAGGGCAAACAGGAGCTGGTACTGCCCTGCTCCCCAAGTAGATATGTAAATGGGGGAGGACTGTAAGAGCAGGTATGGGGTGACTCCACCCACTGTGTCTGGATCACAATGATCCCACAATGCATACCTGTTTCTAGCTGAACAATAAGATACAAGAATCGAGGCCACATCCACATTCTGTGCTGCCTAGTACCATTGGCATTTTCCTCTATTGGATCATATCACTACCAGCAGGTGAAGGAAGTAAAGGTGCTATGTGGTGACTGAGTGAATTTCAGAGATCCTGTAGGAAGTGGGTGATTGCAAGAATAGAAGTGATTTCAGAAAGCTTGGGAATATGGCCCCTCCATCTTCCCTATCCCATTGCTGGGATATCTAACCAAACCAGAAACGCATGCAAAATAAAATTTTCTTTAGGCAAGAAACAACAGCAAGAGTATCTGGAGAGGAATTGACCTGGTGGACCCACTAACACCAACAAAAAGAAAACTGAAAACAGGTAACCTCATAACAATAATTACTGTGGACTGTAAATCAACCAAGGGTGAGACCAAAGACCATGCAGACCTGGAATCTTCCTCTGGTTCCTTTCCTGCTAGTGTCCTTTCCTCTGACACTGGAATAACTAACAATATGTCAGAAGTCCTACGTTACACCAAGAGAGTAACCAAAAGATAAACAAAGATAATAAGAGAGAAGGCATGGCTGGAGAAAGCTAGAGAACATGAAAGAATTAATGACCAAATTAAGCCTGGAGAGAGACCATGTTGCAGAGGACTTGAAGTTGGAGAGGTCCATGAGGAAAGACAAGGTTCAACAGATGAACGAACTGAGAGATGAGAAAGAGCAATGGGCGTGATAAGTGTTTGACCTAGAGATAAACATGGTGGAACTTCAATGGCATTTGGCAGAGCTACCCTCCAGCAGCAGCCTGCAGGACCAACTCAGACCAAGCTACAGCTGCCATCCAAGACCTATTAGTTGCAGAAGTAGCAACAGAAATGTGAGAAGCAGTGTTACATTCAAAGGCAGGAAAACTAGAGCCTCAGTCTCCAAAATTTGAAGCAGCAGGAACGGCTGTGGTAACTGGAGCAGCAGGAAAAGGCCTGGGATCTGCATAAGCTCTTCAAGACATTGGGCAGATTACACATTAATGATGCCATGAGATGCACAATTTTGCATAACCTAGAGATAAAAGAGCAGCTGGGCCAGCTGCAGGATGCCTTCCACAGGCTAAGAAACAGAAGGAGGAGCTCTCTCGTGTGCTGCACTCTAAGCTCCAAGTGAAGGAAGAAGCTGGACCAGCAAAAGGAGAAGTTAGAAGAATAGAAAGAGACGGCTGAGTTAAGGAGCCAAGTGGCTCAGAATCTCAGGAGCTTCATGAACAGCTGCAGGAGATCAGAGCTACCTGTGAACAGCACAGGGCCTACAATTTGCAGCTGACCTTAAAGAATGAGGCCTTGCCGCAGCACCTGCAGAAGCAGACACAGTTGCTGAACAAAGTTGGAGGACCAAGAAGGACCATCAAATATTACACAACACTTGTGATGTGCCTTAAAACCAACAGACAGAAGCAGGAGCAGCTATGGGCCCCAGCTGAGCTTTCTGGCTTTCACTAGAGAAGGAGGAGTGAGTAAAAAGTAAAGGGGGTGATTCTACTTGCTGTGACTGTCCTAGAGGACAGACAACCCAAAGACTAGGTGGGATTTTTATCTTTATCCATTGATGAATTAAAGAAGGTGAAGCTTAGCCAGCAGCTACAGGAGCAACAGACCTACTATGGGTTCCTGGCCAATATGGTAGTCAAGAGACAGAGAAATCTGAAGCAGTAGGGTTTCTTCTCCAGAAGTTGAAACCACGGGAATGGAAGCAGGACACACAAGTGCCCAAGAAGACCCTGAAATTCTGCTTCATCCACAAGCTGCCTGGAAAAAGTGGGCTACTAGAGGCAAATGGATAAACTCCAACATGGGTGCAGCCAGCTGTCAAAACCTATCAGCACCATTGAAGAGTCCCTACATTTCTTTAAAGAACAGATGGAAGTACTGGATGAGCTATATCAGAAGAAAGATGAGTGTGTCAACCAGCTCTTCCAGGAGAAGGAGAAGAAGAACGAGCTGCTATTGCTTCTTACAGATGAAGGCACCTGAGTTTCAGGACAAGATCCTGGCAGCCATCCAGACCCCTGCGGATGAGGGCCCCTCAGACCTCTCAGGCTTCAGGAATAGGGAAGTTATGAAGAAGAAACAAGATTTTAAGAATTTAAAGCTTGAAGACTATGTGGATCCTTCCCAAGGAGAGGCTGGTGTACCTTGGCATCTCAAGGACCCCTACTACAGAGCAGATTGTGCTACAACAGCTTGCTATTCAAGCACCTACCTGAGCTTACATGTATGGGCAATAATGGCTGCAGGACTGAGACAAATGACAACTTGGAGATCATTTTTGCATGAAGACCTGGAGGCTTCCAGCTGGGGAACAGGGCTCTTGTCCTCTAACTTACTTTGTCGCCATAGTACTAGGTGGCATACTCTTAAGCCTAAGTATAATGAGTGAGAGAGGGGAGGAGCCAAACATACCAGAGGCTTCTGGGAGCTGGCCCAAATTTTATAGACATTTAAGAGTCCATTCATTACCAGGAAAGGGGCTCAGGTGTAGGTTTCCACAAAGTGTAAATTCTTTACAAAGGAAGTTGGAGAGTGATGGCACGGTTTTATATTATTATATTATGATAATAATAGAAAATGTTTGATGTCACAGTTTAATAATAGTGTATTTTAATTTCATAACATTACATTTTTTACATTTTATGCAATATTTTGATATTACTGTATTGTATACATTATATCAATCATTTCATGATGTATGTTGTATGTCACTAGCATCACTTGGCTTTTTGAAAATGTAAAGAATGCTGAGCTGGGCAATAGTGAATTTTCTTTTTTGTTTGTTAAAAAGTTACAACGGTGATAGTGAGATGAAAAAATAATAAAAACCACGGAAAACAAGAAAACATTACTGCTGAAATCCTGGAACAAAGCAAAGATGTGAGATCAACAATTGGAAGTCTAACACAATTGGAGTACAGACTCATGGATTACAGAAACGTAATCCAAAAATAAGAATATAGAATTATGAAATATCTATAGATATGGCATATCTTAATAATTTTTCAGTGAAACTTACTGAAATGATACCACTTGAATATTATTGTTGAATTAAAAAATAAAATTCAAACTAATATGTTACTTAGTTTTTGTAAAGTGGATTAGATTCTGCAAGTGTAATGATATACCTTTGGCTCAGGTAATAAATTGAAAATTCAGAAACAACTCTTCAGTATTTAAATAAAAAAGTAATTACACAAATTGATCTAAATACCAAATGTATCATCTGTCTTAGATTTTCTGTTTATTAACTTAAAATCACATTCCTTATGAAGGAGAAAAATAGCTGAACTAACATTAATATCTCTAAAATATTTTCTTAATTAAAAAAATTCCTCAAAGAAAAAGATTAGTGTAAAAATCACCTTTGAGCATACTCTACAACTGAGGTGTGAAAAATTAAACAAAAGTAATGAATTATATACAGCTCCATATTCATAGCTTTTTAATGAATTACTTTAAAATGTCCTTCATTTTTGAAATCAGTTCAGAATTCTTGCACAAATTAAAATTGGGGAACTACATTACCAATAGAAAATTAATACAGTATTTTTATGAGATTAGAAATCCGATGAAAATATAAAGATTGAAATGACTCAAGTGGTGAAGCACCAGACAAGCAGGAGGCATGACAATTTACAAATAAAAAGACTTGGATGGTCATCTAATAACTCCACAATGAAAGCTCAGCTAATTTTCAAAATCACAAGATAAAAAGTCACCTATAGTATGGTGGAAAAGTAATTAATTCATAGTACAAAAATAAAAGATACAAAAAGGTAAGAAAAAAAAATTTCCAATCCTGTTCAAATTTAACTTTCGCCTAGCCAAAATAAACAACACTTGTCACTGTCTAAGGAAATTGTAAGAGGCATTTCCATGAAAGAGGAAGTTAAAGTTGTGGTTTCCAGGATGGAAATTCCAACTCCAGATGATATGTAAATCAACTTCCCTAAATGAGAACTCAGGTACAAACCCTTTTCTTGGCCCACCGCCCTGAATCAGAGGACCTATTCCTCCTCTTTTTGTGAAAGGGAACTTTCTTTACACTTTTTTTTTACCACCTCCCCATTGCTGTCACATTATATAGAGAAATCTCTTGCGGTTGTGGTGTTTCTTTATCTTGACAATGGCAGTGTGAGTTTTTGGAATGTGGTTAAGAGTTCCCTTCTCTGGAGATTCGCTATTGGCTATTTCCAACTTCCTGTCAGACCCTTTTCTCCAATGGTAAACCACTACTAGTGAAGATTCTATACATTGGGAACTCTATCGGAGAGAACCTTTCTCAAATGAAGCAAACCATTAATACTGTACTAATTTGAATTTTATGCACAGTAATCCCATTTTGTTATGAAACATGGAGGTAACATATAATAAAACATTGCATGTAAAAAATGAAGATAAGATAAAGTAGCAACAATGCAACAAGAGAGCAAGAAAATATTTAAAAAATGCTATAAAAATAAACCCATGCAAAAATGAGTCCCCAGTGACTGCTTTTCACCATGAAAGAAGGTGTATCTCAGAATAACAGCAAAAAAACAAAACAAAAAAAAAAACATTTAATTCAGTGAGCATTGTTGTTTTCCCAGTAATCCTTGCTACTCAGTAGGCTGAGCTCTGAGGATGGCAGTTCATAGCCAGTTCATATAGGAAAGTCCAAAAGACTCATCTTCAATTAACCACCAAAGTGGAGCTGTGGTCCAAGTAGTAGGAGAAAAAAAAAAGCAAACAACAACTACAACAACAACAACAACAAACCCTCACGAATAGTGCTCATGCCCTAAGTTCAAGCCCCAGGTACATTCGAGAACAAAAAAGCAGTACTGGTTTCAGTGACACAAAGCTCTATAGCAGACTTCTGATTACTAGATCCTGTTACCTGGGAAGAAAAAAATAGAAACACCTCTATACTAGACCATTGGGGTGTTAAACTTTCTATTAGATTGGATTCTTTAAGTTTCAGTACTAATTTCTAAAACTAAAATAAAATAAAATCAATTGGAATACTTAGAGAAATAGCTGGTAATAATGGAGAAGAAAGAAAATGCAGGGTTGAACACTAAAGATGAAAGAATGGCTTCAGAAAAAATAAGTCATAATTTTTGGGGTAAAAATGAAGAGAATATTAACTCAGGCTAAGAGATTA
>NW_027203488.1:0-74611 GCF_024711535.1 Dipodomys merriami
TTTGTAGGGAATTTAGTGCTAAAGGTGTCAGGGATCTAGAGGAGGTGACTTCAGGGTCGCCCTCTAAAATAGCAAATAAAGGTAACAACTCTGACCGAGGGAGATTAAGAAACCCCCTTATCCAATTAATATCTCCTGCCAATTGCTGAAAATCATTAAGTGTTTTAAGATGACCAGTTCGAATGGAAAGTTTTTGTGGTTTAATCTCAGTAGGAGAAACAATGGTTCCCAGAAATTGAACAACACTAGTCTGCTGAACCTTCTCAGGGGCAATAATCAATCCTTTATTAGCTAAGGTCTCCGTTACCTGCCCAAACACTTTATGAAGAGTCTTTACCGAGGGAGCAGCCAACAAGATATCATCCATATAATGGACAATCCATACTTTTGGAAATTTTTCCCTAACAGGGGTTAATGCAGCCCCCATGAACAATTGACAAATTGTTGGGCTATTAGCCATCCCTTGGGGGAGAACTTTCCACTGATAGCGAGCATCCGGGGTTTCATGATTAACCGAGGGCAAAGTAAAGGCAAAGCGCTCCCTATCCTTTTCATAAAGAGGTATGGAAAAAAAGCAATCCTTAATGTCTAAAGCTAAAATAGGCCACTCTCTAGGTAACGCAGAGAGCAGTGGAAGTCCCCTTTGGATGGGTCCCATAATTTGCATCTGGGCATTTACTGCTCTAAGGTCATGTAATAATCTCCATTTTCCGGAGGCCTTTTTGATCACAAAAATTGGGGTATTCCAAGATGACACTGAAGGCTCAACATGCCCCAGCTGCAGCTGTTCCTGGACAAGAGTTTGAGCCGCTTCCAATTTTTCTCGAGAGAGGGGCCACTGAGGAACCCACACCGCCTTTTGCGTTAACCAAGGTATGGGTACCGCACCTTCAGTGGAAGCTTTGTTTTCAGAAGCCCCTAAGAAAAACCCAAACCCTTCCTGTCCTGTTTAGGAAGTGGCTCTATCGGCTCCTTGCGTCCTTGGAGACGCCGACCAAGCCCCAAGGCTGGCACAAATCCTTGCTGTTTCATCATATTCTGACTGGCCTCAGAATAATCATTAGTTAAAGTTAGCTTTAGCTGTTGCTGCACATCTCTTCCCCAAAGATTGACAGGGATGTCTACCACAAATGGCTGCATTTTTCCAACTTGGCCTTAGTCTCTTCTCCAAGTCAATTCTTTTGCACTTAACTGTGGGGCATCGGCATAGCCCAGCCCTTGTAAGGTCTGGGAGGATTTCTGAGTTGGCCATTGCTTTGGCCACTCCCCTCTTTGGATGATGCTTCCATCTGCCCCCGTATCCACCAGTCCCTCAAATCTTCTCCCTTCCACTTGGAGAGTTAGCATGGGTCTTTGGTCTAAAGTTATGGATAGGCATGTAAGGTCGACTCCAGTGGAGCCTAGCCCTTTATCTCCTCTCTCTATCTCCTTAGCAGGGAAGTTGCCATGAAGAGAAGGCAAAAGCAGAAGCTGTGCGATTCTGTCCCCGGGAGAAATGGACACCACTCCATGGGGGACATGGCAGAGGACCTTGATAGTCCCCGTATAGTCAGGGTCAATTACTCCCGGGAAAATTATTAATCCTCTCATTGTGGAGGAGGAGCGTCCTAAAACTATTCCTACAGTGCCTTCATCTAGGGGTCCTGTCATGTCTGTCTCCACAATCTGGACTCCCATCTGCTGTGTTAATACCCGTCCGGAGGTGGCACAGAGGTCTAACCCTGCGGAGCCTGAGGTTGCTCTTCTTGGCTGGGGGGTTGTTGCGGGTGCTCTCCGGGAGCCAGAGTCTGAAATGCCCCATAAACTTTCGGGCCCTGGGGACGAGGGCCCTTTTCTCCGTTTTTTGGCTCCTGTTCCGAATTAGTGTTTGGAGTAATTTGGGGGATAAAATGTCCATTGATGTCTCTAACTGACCTGCATTCGTTGACCCAATGCTTTCCCTTTTTACAACGAGGACACACTCCTAGAGTCCTTGGCGGCCTGGGTATGTTTTGTGCAGGACCACCATTTTGTGGGCATTGCTGTCTAAAATGTCCCAACTGACCACACTGGAAACACCCTTTTCCTTTACTATCTTTTGTGGCCCCGGCAGCCGACAAGACAGCAGCTGCCAGCCCCACATTGGTCAGGGGGCCACCTACTTCTCTGCAGGCTTTTAACCAAGCTTCTAGGCTTTGGGTTCTTACTGGGGTAATTGCCCTCTGACATTCCTTGGTGCTTTGTTCAAAAATGATTTGTTGTACAAATGGCATGGCTGTTTCCAGATTTCCTAATACCCGCTCGGCTGTCTCTAGCATACGGGCAACAAAATCAGAAAATGGCTCATTAGGGGCCTGCATGATTTTTGTTAGATTGCCAGCCACCTCTCCCTTGTTTGGGAGGGCTCGCCAGGACCTGTAAAAAACCTCGTTTACCTGGCGGTATACTTCAAAGGGATATACTGTCTGGTCTACTGAGTAGATTCCCTGCCCGAGAAGCATGTCTACGGTCCAGTCCGGGTGCCCATCACGGACATTTTGTCTGTATTGGGCTTGAGCCTTGTCTTGAACAATAGACCGGAGATCGAGGAACTGCCCATGATTGAGACAGGTACGGGCTACCTCAAACCAGTCCGTAGGCGTCATGGCATTGACGGTCAGTCTTCAGAGCAGGGCAGTGGTATAATTGGCCGTCACTCCATAAGTCCTGACTGCCTCAACTAAATCTTTTAACTGGGAGTAGGAAACCGGCTCAAAATTTCTTTCAGCAGTAATTGGATTTTCAAAAACTGGGAAAGCGGCTGCCAGCCGCGACCAGGTATTTTCTTTTATAAAGTGACTCTTCCCTGCTGGCGGGCACGGCGGAGGGGCTGACGGGTGAGGGGCAGCTCCGTTTCCTCTTCCTGGCTGCTGTGGTACTCCCACCCCTAGGGGGCGCCACCCCCCATATCTGTCTGCCTCGTGCTCCGCCGCAGCCTCTTCTAAGTCTTCACTATCAGCTGGATCGAGCTGCTCTCCCTCCTCCTCTAACATTTCTTTCTCTGAGTCACTCACAAGATTACTATATTCTTGGTCCCGCCCTTCCACATGTAGGGCTGAGAACCGGTTTGCTTTTAAAGAAGGGCATGGGGGTCTCCTTGAGGCCCCCTCCCTAAAACCCTTCTCCTTTTGTGAGGGCTGCAGTCCCTCCTGCTTTAATTCTTTAGGATCCTTTTGTCTTTTTTCCCTTTTTCTTTTAGGCCTATTTTCCTCTCCCTTACTGTATGCTGACTCTGATAGACTATCCTGATGCTGCGTTAGTACTTTGCGTCCTTCCTGGATCAAATCAAACCCTCCCTCCTCGAGGCAAGTGCGCACCATCAAAAAGACAAGCCACAAGGGAAGAAGCAATGCAAGCAACCAATAAATATCTAAATCTACAGTGAACAGCATACCGGAGGATACTTACCGACGTCCCCTCTCCGCGTGTTGAGTTCTGGTTCCGGTTCGGCCTCTCGCGCAGGTCCCATCCCTGGTTCGTTCCCGGGTTTCGGCACCAATTGTAGCGACCGTCTACTCGACCAGCGAGAAAGAACGACCACCACACCAGGAGTCTTCTCAGATCACGCTTTATTGGAGAGCCTTTTAGTTGTAGGAGAGCTTGGGCGCGAGAGAGCGTGCACCCGAAACATGGCCACTTATATAGGGAATAGGAACACGGGTCTTTCTATCATTGGTCGTCTGCCTTTCACCGTCACCAGGTGCACGGGATTGGCTGGGGACTCTACATGGCTCGCGCATGCGCAAAGCCCAGGACCCGCCGTCCCACCAAGCACCGCCTGAAAGGGAGTGGTTACCTCAAAGCTGCAAGGGAGTGGGCGCCATCTTGTAATGGCGTTTACCCTGGCTCCCTACACCTAACCCTAATAATTTCTGGTTTTCCAAATTCTTCTCTGAGGTCCAAAGCCCATTAACATATAGTTTTTAGATGTTGAATAGATGTATCTGTTGAAATAGATTGTATCTGTAGACTATTGACTGTAGAAATTCAGACTTTGGTTGATGGTTGCCTTAAGATAGTGTTCTAGCACAAAACTGGGGCTATTTTCATCTCAAATGGGCAGAGTAAGCCGGAAAAACACAAGAAAAATGGCAAATCCGGGTATCTCAATTCCAAATCTTTATAATCAGGGGACAGAACAGATAATGAATAATCCAGAGGAGAGTTACCGAATAGCTCTACAAACACTGCTGGCAAACATGATAAATGAAAAGATAGAAAACATAAAAAGGACTCTGTATGAGCGTGATAAGGTGACAGAGGAGGCAATCCAAAAGTTTATACAGGAATATCATAAGCGTGAGGAAGCTTCTCAAAAGCTGATACAGGATTTGCAGGAGCAGCTTGAGAATACTCAACGAGAAAGGCAGGAATGGCGTGAGCAGGCTGAGAACACTCAAAGAGAACTGCAGGAATCCAACGAACAGGAGGAAGCTAAACAAAGAGTAATACAGGAATTGAGAGAGCAGGAAGAGAATACACAAAGATCACTAAAGTCATTCATGGAATCCATTAACAAAGAGCTGAAGGAAGTCAGGGAAACCACAAAGGGAATGCTGAATGGAACCCAACAGAACGAATAGGAGTCCAAAGAAACCATAACCAATCAACTAAGTGATTTGAGAATAAACACTGAACACCAAATTAAGGAAGTAAAGAAATTAATACAAGACCTAAAACAGAGCTTCAACAAAGAATTTGAAGCCATCAAAGCTGACCAATTAGAAGGAAAAGAGATAAAAAACAAAGTAGAAAGTCTTGACAGCAGGTTAGACAATGCAGAAAATCGAATCTCAGGGATTGCAGACAGCTTAGCTATTATAGAGAAGGAACAAACAACCATCAAAGACAAGTCCAAGAAATATTATAGATCTATCCAACACTTGGAAAACACCATCAGAAGGCCTTATCTCAGGATAATGAGTGTAGAGGAGCAACTAGGAACAGAAGTTAATGGCCTAGGAAATTTGTTTAACAGGATCCTAGCAGAGAACTTCCCAAACATGCAAAAAGAGAGGCCTATTCAGATACAAGAAGCTTTTAGAACTCCAAACACAGCAGACCAGAGTAGGACATCCCACTGTCACATTATACTCCACACAGGATCAACTCAGACCAAGGAAAAGATCCTTAAAGTTGTCAAGGAGAAAAGATTAATCACCTATAAAGGGAAACCAATTAGAATCACCTCAGATTTCTCAGCAGAGACAATCAAAGCAAGAAGAGCCTGAAATGATGTATGCCATGCCCTGAAAACAAACAACTATCAACTAAGAATACTGTACCCAGCTAAACTCGCCTTCAAAACTGAAGGCCAAATGAAAATCTTCCATAGCAAAGAAAAATTGAAAAAATACATCTCCACAAAACCAGCCCTACAAAAGATTCTTAAAGATGTCTTACACATAGAAAACCAACAAGACCACAATAAAGGCCAACAAACTGCACCCAAACTGAGAATCCAAGAACCATAGGAAGATCCCAGTTTTCCCAGCCCCCAGAAAGGTGTATAACATAGCTGGAACTCCCAAATACCTCTCAGTCCTATCTATTAAGGTTAACGGATTGAACTCTCCAATTAAGCGACATAGACTGTCTAGTTGGATTAAAAAACAAGACCCTTTTCTCTGCTACCTGCAGGAGTCACATCTTGCCCGTAAAAATAAACGCATTTTCAATGTTAAAGGTTGGAACAAAATCTACCAAGCAAACGGCCCTCATAAACAGGCGGGAGTTGCAATCCTAATATCAGATAAAATAGACTTCAAATTAAAATTCGTGAGAAGAGATAAAGAAGGTCGCTACGTACTAATTAAGGGATCTCTCCTTCAGGAAGATATTACAATTCTAAACATCTATTCGCCCAACAATGGAGCACCCAAATTTATCAAAGAAACACTACTTTCCCTCAAATCCCATATAGATCCAAAGACATTAATTGTTGGGGATTTTAACACACCACTCTTCCCACTAGATAGACCAACTCGGCAAAAACTCAACAGAGAAACCGCAGATCTAAACAGCTGCATAGATCAACTAAACTTAACAGACATCTACTGAACATTTCACCAAGCAGCATCAGAATACGTGTTTTTCTCAGTAGCAAACTTGTCTAAATTCATAAACATTGAAGTTATACCTTGCATTCTCTCTGACCACAAAGGAATAAAATTAGAACTCAACACCAAAAGCCACCAAAGAAAGTCCGGTATCACATGGAGGTTGAACAACACACTGCTGAATCATGAGTGGGTCATGGAAGAGATTAGAAAGGAAATTCAAATGTTCATGCTATTCAACAAAAATGAACACACAAATTACCAGCTCCTCTGGGACACAGCAAAGGCAGTACTCAGAGGCAAGTTTATAGCTCTGAGCTCCTTCATCAACTAATTGGAGAGATCTGAAACTAACAATTTAATGACACATCTAAACCTCTTTGAAAAAGAGCAGCAAGATAAACCCCAAACAAGAAGACGGAAAGAACTTATTAAAATTAAATCAGAATTAAATGAATTAGAATCCAAAAAAAAAACTATAGAAAGAATCAACAAAACAAAGAGTTGGTTCTTCGAAAAACTTAACAAAATTGACAGACCCTTAGCAAATCCTATCATAAAAAGAAGAAAACACACCCAAATTAATAAACTCAGAGATGAGAATGGAAATATCACCACGGAAACAACCAAGAATCAGAAAAATATAAGGGAATATTTCTCAAAACGTTATGCTAATAACTTTGAGAACTTGACAGAAATGAACCTTTCCCTAGCAAATATTGACATGCCAAAACTAAACCAAGATGAGTTAAACCATCTAAACCGGCCCATATCAAGCATTGAAAAAGAAACAGCAATAAGAGACCTCCCAGCTAAGAAAAGTCCAGGACAGGATGGTTTTACAGCGGAATTTTACAAGGCCTTCAATGCAGAGCTCACACCAATACTCCTCCAACTCTTCAATGAAATTAAAAGAGAAAGTTCACTATCGAACACATTCTATGAAGCCATCATAACCCTCATCCCAAAACCAGGCAGGGACTCATCAAAAAAAGAGAACTATAGACCCATTTCGTTGATAAACATTGATGGAAAACTTCTCAACAAAATTTTGGCCAATCGACTTCAACAGTCATCCAAAAAATCATACACCACGATCAAACAGTATTCATTTCAGGGATGCAAAGCTGGTTCAATATACGCAAATCAATCAATATTATCACATCAACAGGAGCAAGAATAAGAACCACATGGTTATCTCAATAGATGCAGAAAAAGCAGTCGACAAATTCCAACACCCCTTTATGATGAAGGTTTTGGAAAAATTAGGAATCCATGGAACATTCCTCAATACAATAATGGCTGTATATGACAAACCTACAGCCAGCATTATACTTAATGATGAAAAACTAAAGCCATTTCCTCTTAACTCAGGAACAAAACAAGGATGTCCACTCTCTCCACTTCTCTTTAATCTAGCTACAGCAATAAGACAAGATGCAGACATAAAGGGGATCCAAATAGGGAAAGAAAAAATAAAACAGTCCCTCTTTGAAGAGGACATGATCTTGTATTTAAAGAATCCCATAGACTCCACTCCCAAATTACTCAAGCTGATTCAAAACTTTGGCAAAGTAGCAGGTTATAATATTAACCCCCCAAAATCAATGGCTTTTATGTATAGCAACAATGAGAAAAGTGTGGCTGAAATTAGGAAAGCAACTCCATTTGTAATAGCCCCACAAAAATAAAATACCTAGGAATTAACTTAACCAAAGGAGTGAAGGACCTCTATGAGGAAAACTTTAAAATCTTGAAAAAGGAAATCAACACAGAACTTAAAAAATGGCAAAACCTCCCATAATCCTGGATTGGAAAGATTAACATCGTGAAAATGGCAGTAGTTCCAAAGGCTATCTATAAATTCAACGCGATACCTATCAAAATTCCAAGCTCATTCTTCAAAGAAATAGAAGAGGCAATCCAAAAATTCATATGGAACAATAAAAGACCCCGAATAGGAAAAACGCTTCTCAAAGGAAAGAACACTCCTGGAGGAATATCAATACCAAATTTCAAACTCTACTATGAAGCCATAGTAATCAAAACAGCTTGGTATTGGCATAAGAACAGACCTCAGGACCAATGGAATAGAATTGAAAACCCAGAAATGAACCTACAGACCTATAGCCATGTAATCTTCAAAAAGGTAGCTAAAACAATAGAATGGAAGAAAGACAGCCTCTTCAGTAAATGGTGCTGGCAAAATGGGTTAACTACTTGTAGAAAACTAAAGCTAGATCCTTATATATCACCCTGCACCAGAATCAACTCCAAATGGATCAAAGACCTTGAACTCAAAGCAGACACTCTGAAAACTTTACAGGATGGAATAGGAGAAACCCTAGGTCTCCTTGGCTCAGGCCGAAATTTTCTGAATAGAGACCCGGAAACACAAAAAAATCAAAGAAAATTTGGACAAATGGGATTGCATGAAGTTGCAGAGCTTCTCAAAGGCAAACGACATAGCTAGCAAGATCAATAGAAAGCCCACCGATTGGGAGAAGAACTTTACTACCCATACAACGGCCAAGGGTCTCATATCTAAAATATACTTGGAACTCAAAAAATGAAATCCCCCAAAAATAAATCCTCAAAGAAACAACTTCCCAATAATAAGTGTGCTAAAGTCTTAAAGAGAAACTTCTCTGAAGAAGAAAGGAGGATGGCCAATAGACACATGAAGAAATGCTCAACTTCCCTAGCCATAAAAGAAATTCAAATCGAAACAACATTGAGATACCACCTCACTGCAGTTAGAATGGAAAAAATCAAGAACTCTAACAACAACAGATGCTGGAGGGGATGTGGACAGAAGGGAACCTTACTTCATTGTTGGTGGAAATGTAAACTTGTTCAACCACTTTGGAGAGCAGTATGGAGGTTCCTCAATAGACTTCACATAGAGCTCACCTATGACCCAGCAATCCCACTTTTGGGCATTTACCCAAGTGTTTACAAACAAGACCACACTAAAGCTACCAGCACAAATATGTTTATTGCAGTTTTATTTACCATAGCTAAGATATGAACCAAAACAGATGCCCTTCAGTAGATGAATGGATCAAGAAAATGTGGTATATATACACAATGGAATTCTATGCCTCCATCAGAAAGAATGACATTGCCCCATTTGTTAGGAAATGGAAAGGCTTGGAAAAAATTATATTAAGTGAAGTAAGCCAGGCCCAAAGTAACACAGGTCCCATGGTTTCCCTGCTTTGTTTGCTGTGAGCAGATTTGCAATACAAATATCTATGAAAAAGAATAATGTCTAAATTTTATAGATCATCCACTTGTCAAAAAGAGAAATATTATTTTGAAATATAATGACAAAAATAAATGACACTAATTATCACAACTTTAGATGATAATATTTTTCTTTTTATCAAATTTTCCTGATTATATTACTAAACGAAAATATAAAAATGTGAAGTCTCAGTGTGATGCTAATAATTCCATCACTTGAGTGCTGGAATACAGGAAGACCTTCAGTGCAAGACTAAGAGTGAATGGCAGCTAGAAGGCAGAAAATGTTTCAATAATGAAGGGAATTAAAAGAAAAGAAATTAGACTTTGACTCAAATATGAAACCTAGTGCTTCATCTACTTAAGTATATTCCACAAAACAATATATAAGATACATTAATTTCAAACTCTTAAATCTTGGACCGTTCATTAGATTGAATTCAATTTTTTATGAGAAAGCAAATGACAGTAAGAGAAATATAATATGATATTCTATCTACATCATTGTAAGATTGTTGACAAAATTCCTCTGGGACACTTATGGTTGAATGAGTTATAACATTGTTAAATACCAACTGTGTCCCTAATTACAACACTCAATTTAGTTTGTGCTAATTATCAAAATCTTCATGCTCGTTACTTTTTTACTAGGGCTAAGTTAATCACATAATAATGACTAATATTAAGATGTCAGAACCACTTAGAATTACTGAGGTTAATTGTACTTAAAAAGGATGAAACCGACTCATCATGGTCCACTAATGCACAACTGGGTACAGATAACTATTAGCAAATACAACCACCAAAAAATCAGTCCCAAGCCCAATGCCTACTACGGATTTAGTCCATGAATGAGGAAATGCAGTGGGAATTTTTGTTTGTTTAGAACAACAGCTGGATTTGGAAACCCCAACAGAGGAGATTGATGTCACTATATTATAACACATGATCATGTGAATTACTGTGATAAAATCTATTGTTAGAATTAATATATGATAAAAATGAAGAAAATGACAGCATGATGAGTGGTTAATATTATCTTGAGAATATGAGGCCATCATCCTTAAGAGAAAATGAGGATAAATATGGTAAAAATACTTAATATTTATGTGTGAAAACAGAGCAATGAAAACTATTGGAGTGGTTGTAGAAAGGCTACTGAATGAGAAATGATACAAGCTGGAAGGATATGTGGGAGTACAGTGTATGTTATATATATATATATGTGTGTGTGTGTGTGTGTGTGTGTGTGTGTGTGTGTGTGTGTGTGTGTGTGTGTGTGTGATATATATATATATATATATATATATATATATATATATATATATATATATGGAAATGTCTCCTAACTAAAATGTTTCTTAAAATTATTTTTAAGTACTGAAGTTAGAATATCAATAGATATTATCAATAGATAGAAGTTAGAATATCAAGTGAGGCTTTCAGGATATGATAATATTAAAATGAGCCAAATATAACCTCAGATTTCTTTATACCCCTTCTAGCTTTGGAGCACCCTTATAGCAGTCAGAGGCCCTTACTGCATTGAAGGCTGCACAAATGGAATTCCACACATGAGAATTGCTTCGTTGTACTAAGCATGACTTAGTAGAAAACTGCATTTGAGAACAACCTCGTGGCTATTTCTAACCTGCTTACCTGCTATACAGCATAGAAACAAATCACAAATCTCAGCTATATAAATTCTGAATTGAGGCTTTTAAGAAATTGATCTGAGAGATTGAAGCTAAAGAAATAAATTTATTTTTGTACGTTTTTTTCACAATTTTATCAATGAAATAGTCATATTTGCTCTTCTTTTGTTCATCTCAAAAAATAATTGGCCAAATAATTGTGGAAGAATTTGCTTACATTTCATTAATAATACATGTGACAATTTGTGGTAGTTTTGTCATATTGTATTCTTTGCCACTTCCTTTTTTTAGGGGATTACATTATGAAATAATAAATATTTTTTATAAAACTTCTCTTCAAATACATAGAGGACAAAACTGTAATGTGATACTTGAATTTGTTCTTTTTTTTTTTTTGGTGTTTGTAGAGCTTGAACTCTGGGCCTGGACACTGTCCCTGAGCTCCTCAGCTCAAGGATAGTGCTCTACCACTTGAGCCACATGCCATTTCCAACATTTTCTGTGTATGTGGTACTGAGGAATCAAACCTGGGGCTTCATGCTAGCTAGGCAAGCAATCTACCACTAGTCCATGATCCCAACCTTTGAATTTGTTCTTTTGTATCACATATTTAATTCTATTCTTATCTGTAGATTAGAACCAAGTACTATTTCTCTTCTTCATTTATCAGAGTGTTTCATATACATGTTATAAGTCAAACTATTTCTCCCCAAATATGTGTTGATGTTCTAATGTTGGCAACTAAGGGTGAGACTGTATTTAGAAATAGGGAGAGAGTCACATAATACATATTACTTTTTAAAATGATTTCAGAACATATGCATTTGACTATTCATGGATTATTTTCAGGGAGACTAATTTTTAGATTTTAGACAAGCATTTTTCTCTTTTCAGCCCTAGACATCTATTTATTAAAATACATATTACAGAAAATTTGGTTTTACTAATATTTTTTCTGTTTCCGTCAGATTCAATTTCTCTCTGATTTTTTCTAGCGTCCCCTCCACCCCCCAGGAATATTTTCATCAAGGATCTGGGAGCAATATTCTTGATTTATATTCATGAGCAAGCATAGAGTTTCTGTCTCCAAGATTTTGTTATGGAAGCCTAGCTTCAATAACCTCCAGTTAACAAACAGAGACACCATATTCACAGTAATTAACCTCATCTCTAAAATCTTTATTTCTTCACCATTATTTTACACCAAGCCCTAAAATCTCTTGTCATTTACTTACCCTGGGTTGAGTTTCATTTACTCCATTGCAATAATCTCGACTCTCTTGAAATAGTTTTTGGATTAAATCTATTTTGCCTGTTCAACTTGTTCATGAATTCCTAATTCAATACCATTAATATTCTGTGACTAATGTTCCTAATGACAGAACAATTTGAACGTAAATAAAGAAAACATGCACATAGAAAGACTATCAGGTAAATATGAACACAGAGATGTGATTGATGTAGCAGAAAACAAGAGCAAAAGGGATTTCCAGAAAACACAAGAATTTAGGAATGATACATAAGATACATAAAATAAATCTTCCTCAAGCTATTCAAAAGAAATCAATTCTGTTCACATCTTAATCCTGGGCTTCTGTCCAGAGATTCGTGAGAAAACAAAGTTTCTTTCTTTATGCTATGTATTTGTTACAGTAGAGTATATACCTTTGGCAGTGATAGGCCATCCATATACCATATGGAAATTTTACTGATTTGTACTTGAGAAAACTCATTTTAAAGATCCTTTGAGCTAGATGCTGGTGGCCCATAGTTGTAATCTTAGCTATTCAGGAAGCTGAGATGTGAGGATGACAGCCTACACAAGCAGAAAAGTCCATCATGCTCTTATCTCCAATAAACTACCCAGAAAAGACTGGAAGGGGCTCTGTGGCTCAAGTGGTAGAGTGCTAATATTGGGCAAAAAAAGCGAAGAAGAAGAAGAAGAAGAAGAAGAAGAAGAAGAAGAAGAAGAAGAAGAAGAAGAAGAAGAAGAAGAAGAAGAAGAAGAAGAAGGAGGAGGAGGAGGAGGAGGAGGAGGAGGAGGAGGAGGAGGAGGAGGAGGAGGAGGAGGAGGAGGAGGAGGAGGAGGAGGAGGAGGAGGAGGAGGAGGAGGAGGAGGAAGAGGAGGAGGAGGAGGAGGAGGAGGAGAAGGAGGAGGAGAAGGAGGAGGAGAAGGAGAAGGAGAAGGAGAAGGAGAAGGAGAAGAAGAAGAAGAAGAAGAAGAAGAAGAAGAAGAAGAAGAAGAAGAAGAAGAAGAAGAAGAAGAAGAAGAAGAAGAAGAAGAAGAAGAAGAAGAAGAAGAAGAAGAAGAAGAAGAAGAAGTCGATTGGCCAAAATTTTGTTGAGAAGTTTTGCATCAATGTTCATCAAAGAAATGGGTCTATAGTTCTCTTTCTTTGATGAGTCCCTGCCTGGTTTTGGGATGAGGGTTATGATGGCTTCATAGAATGTGTTCGGTAGTGAGCTTTCTCTTTCAATTTCATTGAAGAGTTGGAGGAGAATTGGTGTGAGCTCTGCTTTGAAGGCCTTGTAAAATTCCGCTGTAAAACCATCTGGTCCTGGACTTTTCTTAGCTGGAAGGTCTCTTATTGCTGTTTCGATTTCAATGCTTGATATGGGCCTGTTAAGATAGTTTAACTCATCTTGGTTTAGTTTTGGCATGTCAATATTTGCTAGGAAGAGGTCCATTTCTGTCAAGTTGTCGAACTTATTAGCATAAAGTTTTGAGAAATATTCCCTTATAATGTTCTGAATCTTGGTTGTTTCCGTGGTGATGTTTCCATTCTCATCTCTGAGTTTATTAATTTGGGTGTGTTCTCTTCTTTTTCTGATAAGATTTGCTAAGGGTCTGTCAATTTTGTTAAGTTTTTCAAAGAACCAACTCTTTGTTTTGTTGATTCTTTCTATAGTTTTTTTGGATTTTAATTCATTTAATTCTGATTTAATTTTAATTAGTTCTTTCCGTCTTATTGTTTGGGGTTTATCTTGCTGCTCTTTTTCAAGGAGGTTTAGATGTGTCATTAAATTGTTAGTTTCAGATCTCTCCAATTTGTTGATGTAGGAGCTCAGAGCTATAAACTTGCCTCTGAGTACTGCCTTTGCTGTGTCCCAGAGGAGCTGGTAATTTGTGTGTTTATTTTTGTTGAATAGCATGAACATTTGCATTTCCTTTCTAATCTCTTCCATGACCCACTCTTGATTCAGCATTGTGTTGTTTAGCCTCCATGTGATACCGGATTTTCTTTGGTGGCTTTTGGGGTTGAGTTCTAATTTTATCCCTTGTGGTCAGAGAGAATGCAGGGTATAACTTCAAAGTTTCTGAATTTAGACAAGTTTGCTTTGTGGCCTAGAATGTGGTCTATTTTAGAAAAGGTTCCATGTGCTGCTGAGAAGAACGTGTATTCTGATGCTGCTGGGTGAAATGTTCGGTAAATGTCTGTTAAGTCTAGTTGATCTATGCAGCTGTTTAGATCTGCGGTTTCTCTGTTGAGTTTTTGCCGAGTTGATCTGTCTAGTGTGGAGAGTGGTGTTTTAAAATCCCCAACAATTAATGTCTTTGGATCTATATGGGATTTGAGGGAAAGTAGTATTTCTTTGATAAATTTGGGTGCTCCATTGTTTGGCGAATAGATATTTAGAATTGTAATATCCTCCTGAAGGAGAGATCCTTTAATTAGTATGTAGCGACCTTCTTTATCTCTTCTCACGATTTTTAATTTGAAGTCTATTTTATCTGATATTAGGATTGCAACTCCCGCCTGTTTATGAGGGCCGTTTGCTTGGTAGATTTTGTTCCAGCCTTTAACATTGAAAATGTGTTTGTTTTTACGGGCAAGATGTGACTCCTGCAGGCAGCAGAGAGAAGGGTCTTGTTTTTTAGTCCAACTAGACAGTCTATGGCGCTTAATTGGAGAGTTCAGTCCGTTAACGTTAAGAGATAGGACTGAGAGGTATTTGGGAGTTCCTGCCATGTTATCTACCTTCTTTGGGGCTGCGAAAACTGGGATCTTCCTATGGTTCTTGGATTCTCAGTTTGGGTGCAGTTTGTTGGCCTTTATTGTGGTCTTGTTGGTTTTCTATGTGTAAGACATCTTTAAGAATCTTTTGTAGGGCTGGTTTGGTGGAGATGTATTGTTTCAATTTTTCTTTGCTATGGAAGGTTTTTATTTGGCCTTCAGTTATGAAGGAGAGTTTAGCTGGGTACAGTATTCTTGGTTGATAGTTGTTTGTTATGAGGGCATGGCATACATCATTCCAGGCTCTTCTTGCTTTGATTGTCTCTGCTGAGAAATCTGAGGTGATTCTAATTGGTTTCCCTTTATAGGTGATTACCCTTTTCTCCCTGACAGCTTGAAGGATCTTTTCCTTGTTTTGAACAAGGAGAATTACAAAATGTCATGTCAAAGCAAGCTTTACAATGTCGGTCTGGGGGGGGTATGATTGGGTGGGGGGGATGGGGGAGGCTGGGAAGGGAGGTGAAGGGTAAACAAAGGAGGAGGCTGCAATGCTTGGTAAGAAATGTATGCATTATCCTGCCAATGTAATTGTAACCCCTCTGTATAATATGTTCTCAAATAAAATAAAATAAAATTTAAATTAAAAAAATGAAAAGAAGAAGATGAAGAAGAAGAAGAAGAAGAAGAAGAAGAAGAAGAAGAAGAAGAAGAAGAAGAAGAAGAAGAAGAAGAAGAAGAAGAAGTTGAAGAAGAAGAACAAGAAGAAGAAGTTGAAGAAGAAGAAGAAGAAGAAGGAGAAGGAGAAGAAGAAGAAGAAGCAGGAGGAGGAGGAGGAGGAGGAGGAGGAGGAGGAGCAGCAGCAGCAGCAGCCGGAGCAGCAGCAGCAGCAGGAGGAGGCGGAGGAGGAGGAAGGAGGAGGAGGAGAGGAAGAAGAGGAAGGAGAGGAAGGAGACGAAAAAGAGGAAGCAGAAGCAGCAGCAGAAGAAGCAGAAGCAGAGGAGGAGGAGGAAGAGGAGGAGGAGGAGGAGGAGGAGGAGGAGGAGGAGGAGGAGGAGGACGATTAGGAGGAGGAAGAGGAAGAAGAAGAAGATGAAGAAGATGAAGAAGAAGATGAAGGAGAAGAAGATGAAGGGGAAGAAAAAGAAGAAGAAGAAGAAGAAGAAGAAGAAGAAGAAGAAGAAGAAGAAGAAGAAGAAGAAGAAGAAGAAGAAGAAGAAGAAGAAGAAGAAGAAGAAGAAGAAGAAAGAAGAAAGCAACAGCAGCAAAGCATTCAGTATTTCAACATACAAGGAAACCTGGAATTTCAAATCATCATTTCTTAAATTGCACTAAGATTAGAATGTGCACAAGCTTACAGATGTGTTCACTTTTCTTTCATGGTCTCATTCTGTGCCAAATTGCTTCATTAATACTAAACACCATCCTAACTTCAGTTAAAATTTAAATGTGTTTTCTGTTTTGATGAAAACTACCTTATATGAAGATAAAAATATCAGATTTCTCAAATAAATTACACATTTTACAAGTATAAGGCAGGTAGGGGAATAACTTACACAAAATACTTAAAGATTGGTTTTCAGTTTATATGAAAAATATAAACTTCTAAAAATTACTTTGTGTTATTTGTGATGCAAATCTTTAGTAAATTAATAAATGGAAATTGGTGAAAAATATTTGGGTCACAACCTTTTGAGAAAAAGATAAGTTTTGTTTAACTTTTGTATCATCCAGTTCAATGAAAAATACTGTGGTATAATTACAAAGACATTTACAATAATCATCAAGCATGAATCACTCACAGTAATGACACTAAGAAATAAAGAAAAGTAAAATTAAGTAAGCAATTAAAGTAAACTTCTAGATTTGCCTTTTAAATATTGTAAGTTAGAAAAAAGCAGCAATATAAATGGTGAACTTCGTTATGATTTATTGTTTTTAAAATTTAGTTCCAGAATTAAAAGTGAATTAATTCAAGTTAGTTCAAGAATTTTGAATGTACCTTCCTTTGTTAACAGATGATATCAGTGTATTCATAGACTAAGATAAGTGAATATTTTGGTAAAAATTCTAGTAGTAATTATTCATTGAACAAAAGAAAGATACAGAAGATCATTGCAATTGAAGTATAATCTTTTATGTTCTAATTTTAAATTTCTGAAATGTAGGTTAATTAAAAGTGCTTCTCCGATGCACAGATCAAATCTGAGGCTGTCAAGGAGGTTTTTGTATAATCATTAAGCAGACTGATTGGGATAGAAGCAATTTCATAGCAGAAGAGAAAAATCCAATCCATTTATTCTTCCTTTGTACCTGAAAATCATGCCATCTCAGTGAAAGCCATGTTATCTCTTTTATCAATTAATGTGAAAATTGGAGAGATTTTGACCTCTTAATGTTTATATTATTTACAATGGAAATTTGGTGAGGATTTTAACAGTCATTGCAATAAACTATGAGTAGAGCAATGGTAGATAATAGTGCTACAATTTGCAGGAGGACTGGTGGTAATGTGGAGTTGAAAACAATGATTATCTTCAAAAAAACTAATGGCAGAAGAGTGGAGATTTACAGGAGCATGATAAAGTTTAGTTAGAAAATATAGTAACAGAAATACAAGTTATTAAATGACCTTCCAGGTTAGAAATATTACAATACAAATGCAATATTGTGATCCATTTCAAAAGAGGAAATAAAACCAGAGGCAGAACATTGAGTAGTGGATTGGTATGGAAAAAGACAGACTATTACCAACACATGTTTTTAATTGGATACTAGGAAAGACATGAATAAAAAATGAAAATAAACCTTAGTGAACAAGGCAGGTTACAAGAGAATGTAACTTGTGCAGTTCCAGAGAGGTAGAGTTTGAGTAACCAGATGAACAATTAAAATCAATAAGAAATTGATCTTAAGGCTTTAAAGGAAAAAAAGAGTGCCTAGTGATAAAGGCATGCTACATTTACATTTCCTTCTAGATGTAATGTGATATTTAAAAATAGTGTTTTTACAGTTGTTTTGTGGCCTTGAGAATTGAACTACTCTTCTTATGTCTACTTGGTGTTCCTGAACCACTGAGATGTATTCGAGTCCCAATGCCCCACCACTGAATTCTATATATACATATTTTTTTCTAGGACTTGAGCTTGAACACAAGGACTCACATTTCTGCTTTTTTTGTTGTTTTTTTTTTTAAATAAGTTGCTCTACCACCTGAACCACACTCCCACAGTCTCACATCTGGTTTTTCACTGGTTATTAGGGATAAGAGTCTTGGATTTTTTTTGTCTCAACTCCCTTTGAACCTTGATTCTCAGATCTCAGACTCATGAGTATCTACTATTATATGTCTGAGTCACTGGCAACAGTTAAATACTGCAAATCATTGCCTGAACTTTGGAAGGCAATTTGGCTTTATTAACACTGTTGAAAGGCAATTTCATGACCCTGAAATCTCACTATATGCTGTACACCCTGAAGCAAATAATGTCCTTGTGTATCAGGAGAAGTGGAATCAGAATTCTCCCAGAAGTTTTACTCATTGTTGCCCAGTGCCGGGAACTTCCAATATCCATTGACAGTTGCATACATTTCAGCTGCATGAATCCAATTGGGTAAATTCTGATGAATAAAGTTAACAACAAAAAAGTCCAAAGGAATACACAACATCTTCAATTCTGTAAATTTAAAATACAGCTTAAAGATGAATAGCAAAATCCTGAAGAATGCAATTAAATGAATAGAAGACAATTTAGGACACTGGTTACTGTTGATAATAAAATTCACAGGATTAAAGAAGAGTTCTTCAGTCTTAAGCTAAGTTGCAAATATATTAGATTTATTTTGTCATCATTATTTAAGCAGACATCTAAGTTATATACAGAGGTTAAGGTTATGTTTTACAACTTTAAAAAACCTAAATGAATGCAGTCCTATCCCCCTATCACATATATAAGCATAAGTGATGTTGTACTCCTTTCAAAAGGCAGAGTTAGAATTAAGGGCAGGATTGAGTAATTACTACACGATTTGTGACCTGGAAATTTCTAAGAGGAGATAATAATATCCAGTCCCTAATGCTGCCATAAGAACTGAAAGAAATAATGAATGCAAATTGCCCCTGGAATGCCTGGCCCATAGACCCTGAGAGAGAGAGAGAGAATCAGCATGAAGCAGATGAACTCTCCTTCACTGAAAGCACTTCCCACAGAAGAGATCATCTGCTTGCTGCAGCAACTGCAGTGTAGGAGAAATTCTCAGATTGGGAGTGAAAAATTCTATGGAAGCTTTGCTTCCAATAAATAGCATTGTAAGAAAGCAGCGGTTTTTCCTACTCAGGCATGCATTTACACAGGGAGGGAGGATGTGTGATAGAAGATGCTAGCTCTTCCCACAGAGACACTTTCACCCTTAGATGATTTGTCATTGTATGCAGAACCCAGTGGCAGATTTATCCCTCAGAATTCAAGTTGCCCAATAATGGTTCAGGTGAAAGCATTTCAGTAATGCCATAAAGTGGGAACGCATAAATGACAGTCTATTATTGGATGACAAGCACCAGCTCTGTGACTTTGTGACTTTGTATAGATTCTGCATTCTTGAGCTCCAGGAGAAAAAAATAATAATAACAAGCGTATGTAAATTTCAAGCTGATGCTATAAAAAACATGATGTAAGAAATAACAATCTATAGGCTGGGACGGTGGCTCAGTGGTAGAGTGCTTGCCTCCCATGCATGAGGCGTTGGGTTTGATTCCTCAGCACCACATAAACAGGAAAAGCCAGAAGTGGCACTGTGGCTCAAATGGTAGAGTGCTAGCCTTGGGCTGAAGAGCTGAGGGACAGCACCCAGGCCCAGAGTTCAGGCCCCACCACCTCCCCCTCCCAAAAAAGAGGGAAGCACAATCTAGGTAAACAGTTTAAGATAATTATCACAATGCAGAAGCAATTGCATACAATGACATAACTATAATTGGGGAAAGAATTGTCATATATAAATGTATACGTTCACATTAGATATGTAATTATATATAAATGTATATTTCTTTGTATATATAAAATATGTGTGTGTATTCTTAGTATTAGAAAATGAATGTTTTACTTATTGTAGGGAAACTTGTTTTTCACTTTGCTTTCATTACACACTATAATCAGTAGGTTGATTGATGAATGTTTATAATTCAAGGATTGATATGTGATGAGATGTGGGGGGGGATCTCAATTATAAATACCTAAAAACCTGTGAACAATATTATATGAAGTATTACCTTGGGTTAGGGGTAAACAATAAAGCAGCATCTGCATCATGTGCCAGGCCTTGCAGTGGTCACTACCTCAGGTCACTCCCCCTGAGGAGTTAAGTGTAAATTTTGAATTACTTGTTTAAAATATTGGTGAAATGATAATGCTGGTTTGTACCTTCTAAGGATTTAAAGACTACTAAAAACAGGAGAATCTATAGAAACGACTTATACTTTAGTTCTCTATTGTTAATGTTCTTTAGATACACACTCAAATTTCACACACAGAAAGTAAGTTGTTTCCTCATTTTTAACTGTATAAGGAATAATATCACATGAACTTATGAAAACATAAAAAATTATTTGTATTTTTGCCATATAGTTTTTATTTTCCATCAAAATGATAGCTTTGATGAAGCAAGATTAACGAGGGAGGGGTAACAAGTTTGACAAGAAATGTACTTATTATCTTACTTATGTAACTGTAATCCCTCTGTAAATCACCTTGATAATAAAAAATGCATTACCTATTAAAAAAACTAATACTGTAAAATATTCATGAATTACCAGGAATATTCTTTGACAAGCCAGAAAAAATTCTCACCATATTACATAATTTAAATTCATTTTATTATATTTTAAAATATATGAATAAGTAGTTGTACAGAGCTAATAATTCTGTAAGTCAGGTTATGAGTGCAGTGTATCTTGATCATTGTCACCCTTTCCAACATTCTCCCTCATCTTCTCCTCCCATCGTTACCTGCAAGTAACATAGTTCCATTATGAATGAATGAGTGAATAAGTGATAAGCTGTACTTAATGAATATTTGAATTTCACTATATTTGGACCTAAACCTCGATTACATCACAAGAAAGTTAGATTTTGATTAGGTATGTTGGTAATTGAAAAAGTGAAAAAACCCTCAAAAATGATAAAAAAAAAAACAAACAATATTGGCTTTATATAAATTTTTATCTTTTGAAGATATTAAATGTGACTATCCCTTGTTATCACTATATTTGCTTTTGGTATGCTGCACCTTGTATATACATTTATCTAATCTGGGGAGGGGAAGGAGAATAACAAAATGCTAAAATAAGGACTCAGGATGACCTATTGTAACAATGATATTCACAAGACACTATATTGTCTTTAAGTCTTTAGTTCACTTATTTATTGGGCAGTGGTTTCTTTGAGGATTTGTTTTTGGGTGATTTAATTTTTTGAGTTCCAAGTATATTTTAGATATGAGACCCTTGTCCCTGGTATGGCTAGTGAAGATCTTCTCCCAATCCGTGGGCTTTCTATTGATCTTGCTAGCTATATCCTTTGCCATGCAGAAGCTCTGTAACTACATGCAATCCCATATGTCCAACCTTTCTTTGATTTGTTGTGTTTGAGGGTCTCTATTAAGAATATTTCAGCCTGCGCCAAGGAGACCCAGGGTTTCTCCTATCCAATCCAGTAATGTTTTCAGAGTGTCTGCTTTGACTCCGAGATTTGGCCCATTTGGAGTTGATTCTGGTGCAGGTGAAAGATAAGGATCTAGCTTTAGTTTTCTACAAGTAGTTAACCCATTTTGCCAGCACCATTTACTGAAGAGCCTGTCTTTCTTCAATTCTATTTTTTTAGCTCCCTTATCGAAGATTGGATGGCTATAGGACTGTAGGTTCATTTCTGGGTTTTCGATTCTGTTCCATTGGTACTGAGATCTGTTCTTTTGGAAAGAAGGATGGTGAATAGACACATGAAGAAATGCTCAACCTCAACATTAAGATACCACCTCACCCCAGTTAGAATGGCAAAAATTAAGAAATCTAAAAACAACAGATGCTGGAGGGGATGTGGACAGAAGGGAACCATACTTCATTGTTGGTGGGAATGTAAACTTGTTCAACCACTTTGGAAAGTGTTATGGAGGTTCCTCAAAAGACTCCACATAGAGCTCCCCTATGACGCAGCAATCCCAATTTTTGGCATTTACGAACAAGACCATACTAAAGCTGCCAGCACAACTATGTTTATTGCAGCATTATTTACCATAGCTAAGATATGGAACCAACCCAGATGCCTCTCAGTAAATGAATGGATCAAGAAAATGTGGTATATATACACAATGGAATTCTATGCCTCCATCAGAAAGAATGACATTGCCCAGTTTGTTAGGAAATGGAAAGACTTGCAAAAAATTATATTAAGTGAAGTAAGCCAGGCCCAAAGAAACATAGGTCCTATGGTTTCCCTTATTTGCAATAACAAGTATATGTCTGAGACAAGCAGAAAAAGTCTGGTAAGTTGATGTTAGGTGAAATGAACCCTAAGATACGTATTCAAATTTTTTTTTCTTTTTAACATTTGTTTCTAACGCATTTATAAGATTATTTCCTTGTTGCTTTGCATGTCCCTCCCCCACAGTATAACCCCTGCTTTCACTGTATTTGATGTTGTTATAATTTGTGGAGGGGAAAGGGAAAAACAAGTCGTTTAAATAAGGATACAGGTGGACCCGTTGCAACAATGAAAATACAAGTTGTTATGTCAAAAACAAACTTTACAACTTTGGTGGTGAGGGGAGGGAGGATTGGGTAAGGGGGGCGGGGGGAGGCTGAGAAGGGATGGGAAGGGGAAACAAAGGAGGAGTCTACAATGCTTGTTAAGAAATGTGCTCATTATCTTGCCCATCTAATTGTAACCCCTCTTAACAGTATTTTCACAATAAAAATAAATAAAAATTTTAAAAAATAAATCAAATATTAGTTTATCAAAAAAAGTCACTGTATTGACAATGAACTTTACAACTTGGAGAGGGGGTAAGGGAATGGGGGAAGGGATTGTAGGAGAAAAACAATAGAGAGTTAACAATGCTGGACAAGAAATGTACTCATTACTTACTCATGTGACTGTAACTCCTCTGTACTGCATCTTTACACTAAAATAAAATTTTAAAATATTAAAAAAGAATTTGCAAAGGAAAAATTTTAGGTGTTTTATTTTATTAATTACTTGTATGTTATTTTACAAGGTTGTCTTTATTCATGCTCCTGGGATTTAATTTGCGTCACTACACAATTCTCTTTCCTCATTCTGTAATCTTTATCTTTGCTACATTTCTCACAGCTATTGAATAGTCTTTGTAGAGTTACATTATTTATAAGTTCCCTGCTCTTGAAAGTAAGCTATATCTACTGCCCAAAATATATATGTAATCATGATACTTCATTTGGTTTATTTTAAAGATAAATTCTACTATAGACATAGAAAAATATATTATCATTATTACAATTGCATTGTTTCATGCAGAAACGTAAAACTACTACGATAAATAAGAAGCAAGGTTGTTCTAATTAAACATATAATGTAATATAGAGTATGATAAAAACATTTAAAGTGAAAATTACTATTGCACATGGTAAAGTGTATCTGTATTGAACATCATTCCAGTGCCTTTGAAAATTAAATTATAGTGTGAACCAAAATGTATGTATATAATAAATTGATACTAATAGTTATTGATATCAAAGAATGAGTGATATACATAACCCTGGTTCTTAATATATATTTTGTGTTTTCAGCATCTTCATAAACACATCTTATTTTGAAAAATAGGATTATTTTTTACATATTACCATTACCAGATTGCATACAAGGTTTATATGTAATTAATGTTACTAAAGTAATTGTAATGCAATGAAAGAGTAGAATTATTATATGATCCTTAAAGCCATTCTTAAATTGATATTT
The DNA here is from genome assembly GCF_024711535.1 of Dipodomys merriami. Classification (NCBI taxonomy): domain Eukaryota; kingdom Metazoa; phylum Chordata; class Mammalia; order Rodentia; family Heteromyidae; genus Dipodomys; species Dipodomys merriami. The sequence continues at coordinate 23,919 of NW_027203488.1, forward strand.
ATTTTATGTACTTGACAAGAAGATTGTCTTTATTAAAGATTCAGAATTAACTAACAATTATAAGTCCTTAGTATGCTATCAAAATGTAATAGTTACATGAGGCTTAGAATGAATGTATGTATGCATGTATATGTGTGTATAAATGTATATTTAAACATGAATATGCATATATAATCATTTTAATAATGAAATTTGTGCATACTGGCACATAATATTAGCATGGAAATTTAATAAAACTATAACCTTTTTCTATACCTAAACTATAGGTGTTATTCATACATGGATTAAAATTATAGGTCTATTTTTTTTCTTTCTAAACCTTCAGAGAAACTTGTTAGTCATTTATAGTCCTATGTTTCAATTTGATCGGGAAATCTCCACTACTTCCCTGAACCCCAGATCCCTATATTTTTATTTTAAAAATAGATCTTCTTTCATTAGACTTCTAAGTTAAGCTACTAATAAAATATTTTAATGAATTTAGACTATATGTTTCCATTTGCATTCTTATTAGAAATATTAATTCATCTAAAGTCTAAATCATTATTAAAAATTAAAAGCATAAAATTGTGTATATAAAGAAATATATCATGTTTCTTGACATACAAAACTATACTTCTTAGCCTTTATTAAATAGCATATATAGTAGTAAATAATTTGGTACAAAAACAGTAAATGGAAAGGTTTGGAAAAAATTATATTAAGTGAAGTAAGCCAGGCCCAAAGACGCATAGGTCCCATGGTTTCCCTTATTTGCAATATCTAGTATAGGTATGAGTCAAGCGGAAAAGGTCAGATAATGTGATGTTAGGAAAATGAACCCTTAAATATGTATTTTAATGTTTTCGTTTCTTTCATGCATGTGTTTCTAACGCATTTATAAGATTATTTCTTTGTTGCTTTGTATGTCCCTCCCCCACAGTGTAACACCCGCTTTCACTATATTTGATGTCAGTATAACATGAGGAGGAGATGGGGACAAACAAGTCGTTTAAGGATTCAGGTGGACCTGTTGCAACAATGAGAAGTACAAAATGTCATGTCAAAACCAACTTTACAATGTCGGTGTGGGGGCGGGAGGGGGGTATGATTGGGTGGGGGGAGGGGGGAGGCTGGGAAGGGAGGTGAAGGGTAAACAAAGGAAGAGGCTGCAATGCTTGGTAAGAAATGTATGCATTATCCTGCCCATGTAATTGTAGCCCCTCTGTACAGTATGTTCTCAAATAAAATAAAATAAAATTAAAAAAAAAAGAAATGTATGCATTATCCTGCCCATGTAATTGTAACCCCTCTGTACAGTATGTTCTCAAATAAAATAAAATTTAAAAAAAAAACAGTAAAGAAATAGTATGCCATGTTAAAATATCAGTTAATTCATTGACTTTACATTTAGTGATAGAAGACTTGAATTATTCAAGATGAAGCTATTAAAAATTCATAGTACTTCATATTTTAAAGTTATTGATTAATGTCTTTGGTAAAGAACACTATTATATCTGATTACATCAAGGTCATCTATTGGAACAAGACCAAGATAAAAAATTTTACATATGAACTATGAGAAGCTGATACATAATTCATTTTTAACAGATAACATAAAGTTTCACCCCTTGGAGAATCTGAAGGTAATATTCCTGTTCTTCTGACAATTTTTATACTGGCAATTTGGCAATTTGGAAAATGCCACTGTTTTACTACAACCTATTCTTGTGCTATGACATGAATTAATGCATACTTACCTTACTATTCCTATGGGGGAGGGGGAAAGAATTTGAATTATGCACAAGAAAGAGAGTTTGTAAAATTAAATTAGTCAAAATATTTCTCCCCTTCACTAGCCATACAACGGACAAGGGTCTCATATCTAAAATATACTTGGAACTCAAAAAATTAAATCCCCCAGCAACAAATCCTCAAAGAAACAACTGCCCAATAAATAAGTGGGCAAATGACTTAAAGACAAACTTCTCTGAATAAGAAAGAAGGATGGCCAATAGACACATGAAGAAATGCTCAACCTCCCTAACCATAAAAGAAATTCAAATCAAAAAAATATTGAGATACCACCTCACACCAGTTAGAATGGCAAAAATCAAGAACTCTAAAAACAACAGATGCTGGAGGGGATGTGGACAGAAGGGAACCATACTTCATTGTTGGTGGGAATGTAAACTTGTTCAACCACTTTGGAAAGTAGTATGGAGGTTCCTCAAAAGACTCCACATAGAGCTCCACTATGACCCAGCAATCCCAATTTTGGGCATTTACCCAAGTGTTTACAAACAAGACGACACTAAAGCTACCAGCACAACTATGTTTATTGCAGCATTATTTACCATAGCTAAGATATGGAACCAACCCAGATGCCCCTCAGTAGATGAATGGATCAAGAAAATGTGGTATATATACACAATGGAATTCTATGCCTCCATCAGAAAGAATGACATTGCCCCATTTGTGAGGAATTGGAAAGACTTGGAAAAATTATATTACGTGAAGTAAGCCAAGCCCAAAGAAACATAGGTCCTATGGTTTACCTTATTTGCAATATCTAGTATATATATGAGTCAAGCAGAAAAGGTCAGATAAGGTGATGCTAGGAAAATGAACCCTAAGAAATGTATTTAAATATTTTTTTCTTTCATGCATTTGTTTCTAAAGCATTTATAAGATTATTTCTTTGTTGCTTTGTATGTCCTTCCCCCACAGTATAATCCCTGCTTTCACTGTATCTGATGTCGGTATAATTTGCGGAGGGGAAGGGGAAAACAAGTCGTTTAAATAAGGATACAGGTGGACCCGTTGCAACAATGAGAAGTACAAGTTGTCATGTTGAAAATGAACTTTACAACTTTGGTGGGGGGGGTGATGAGGATTGGGTGGGGGGCGGGGGGAGCCTGAGAAGGGATGGGAAGGGTAAACAAAAGAGAAGGCTATATTGCTTGATAAGAAATGTACTCACTATTTGCCCATGTAATTGTAACCCCTCTACACAGTATGTTCACAATAAAAAATAAAAATTAAAAAAACTGATTATGATGCTACTTTGTTTGCAAAAACTATTTTAGGAAGGTGGAATTTTCCACTTAAATGGCAGAGGTTCACAGATTCTGCTGAAGAAACATTGTAGTACAATGTTTTAGACCTGCTACACCATGTCTTTCTTATCAGTATTGGTTTTATAAGTTCTCCCTATGCATTTATGAAACTAGAATAATGCAGATCAAGAAGATTAAATAATGTTTCTTGGGGAAATGCTGTTTGAATTTTGCCCTCTGCCCTTCAACCCATTATGCCCTCTAGGAATGTCCTATTTATCTGTGTACTCCTTGTCAAATTTTGAATACTTAATTAGCTTGTAGGTTATTTTAGGTTGTTTTTTCCTCTAACAAATTTATGAAAGTGCACCTCATGTTCTTAAATGCTCCTCTAGTGCCTTCCTGACAACAGCACTCATGGTTAACCTGAAAATAAGTGAGCTATTTACATTGCCCCATCTCAATACTTGTTTTGAAAACTCCATAGTGTACAACTACTTATCTTGGGAACTTCGAGACAGCAGTGATCTTCTTTATATATGATGGAAATTTGTATCGCCTTCTGAGTAATATCTCTTCCATGAATATTCTACTCAGTTGCAACTGACTCAAATATCAAATAGACATCTTTAATTTAGAAATTGAAATGGAACTATTGATATATATGCTGGTAAACATGTAGCTATACCAATGATGTTCCACTTGCTACCTTACATAATGTCATTAACCTCCTTAAATGCTTTCTAATATAATCATCTCCATCTTTTTATAAATACCCTTATTTTCTATTAGAAAATCTATTACACTTTACTTTCAACATACTTCAAATCTCTCTAGCATGTCTTACATAAACTACTGAAATAGTTCCTGGTATCCATTTGTAGCCATTGTCAAATCATCCTTCAATATCTTATCCACAAAACAGAAATTGTATTGTGAAACTACATTATATAATACAATTGGAATTAATTTAATATAATTTCTGAACTTCAAAGAAAAAATGCTTATGACGTTTTAAACGTGAATGATCAACCTGGCTTCTAACTACATTCCTGAGGATATTTTATACTGTACTCCATTAGATTGCTCTTGTGTAAGTCATCATATTGCTTCTTATCTGTATGGATTTACAGTTCATGCTTCATATGTTGCAGAAACAGTGGTAGAATATATTCAATATTTAGAAGGTTATTCTAATCCACCCATCAATATTTTAGTATTCTTTCATCTTACTTAGCTGTTCAGTAATGGTGAAAAAAACTATTATAAAATAACATCCATTTGATTTATTTTTAAAAGTTGTTCACTCTAACTTCAACCCTGGAGTATAATAAAGACATTTATTTCCTACTTACAAGTGTAAGTCAAATTTAGCACAAGGTTAGAAGAAAATATTTTAAACAAATATCAGTGGTTGAAGTATGCTTTCTAGGACTTATCAGTGTCAAACTATGAATGCTGGAAGAAGCCAAGCTAATGGATTCTATAAGTAAAGTCCAATTTGACTGAACTTACTAGTTTTATTATCAGAAACATGCCTAAGACACATTCCGCAAATCTCAGCCTCCTGAATAGTTAAGATCACATAATATTGTATTTTTTAAATGTAATTCTAATGCAAACTCAGAGGGGTATCAAGAGTAATGTCACAATATATAGGGTTTAAGTAATTAATTCAGTATAGTATTTTATAAAATGAAGAGGATTCTCTACAGAACCCCAAGATTCAACTTGAGACATTTGATACATGGAAATATAAAATAATATATTGAAATGTTAAGCAATTTTACTTAAGACTGATAATTACAGAAAAATAAAAAAGTATGGGCTGGGAAGGTGGCTCAGTGGTAGAGCGCTTGCCTTGCATGCATGAAGCCCTGGGTGCGATTCCTCAGCACCACATAAGCAGAAAAAATAAAAAAGCCAGAAGTGAAGCTGTGGCTCAAGTGGTAGAGTGCTAGCCTTGAGCTTAAGAGCTGAGGGACAGCGCCCAAGCCCAGAGTTCAGGCCCCACGACCGGACCCCCCCCCCAAAAAAAAGGTATGTAAATCTTAATATTTAGGGAAATTTCTCAGTATTTCTAATTACAACTATGAAAAACCAGAACAGCTATTATGGCAGTTTCTTATGGATAGGGATTTTGACAAATATCTCTAAATGTGAACAAAACTACCTTTGTTAATTCAGATAGATTGTAGTCAATTATTTGTCTTGAAATTCTTTCTGTTTTAGAAAACAAGTATAACAAACCCAACCAAGTAACAGAATGCGATTTTTTTTACTTCAACTGACATGAGTGTAATTCTGTTATATATTGTCCCATGTCAATTAATTTTTCCTTTCTCAGATAATAAATTGATACTACTTTTCCTCCTCTGAGGCATTCGACATTTTCGGTATGGAACATTCCTTTCAAAGAAGTGAGAAATTGCCCTGTGGCACACAAATTTTCAAAGTTTTTGGCTAGATAATACAGTTTCTAGTAGCTTCTTTTTTTCAAAATAATACATGTACACAAAAGACATTATTAATTGTGTGCATTTACAAGCTACAGATAATTTAAAAGTGGTATCTCTTTTGCAAAACCACATCTAGGTTTCAAAGTGATTGATTAAATTGTGCTGGGAATTTTGCAAAGCCGTACAGTCTGTAATCACATTTCACATTCCTCTGTTCAGGATGCCGGTGTGTTCATCTTCCTCGCAGAGCAAGCTGACTGGAAATAGGATCACGTCGGCACATTTTGAGATATATATTTTTTAGATTATTGTGTTTTGTACTCTCTTGTACCTGAACCTCTAAATCTTGCTGTTTTTACCACTTCTGTGATATAAAAATTTATGCCCCTATACACATTGTTTATATTCAACAAATAAGTAGTATTTGTCCTGCTATCATGAGCGACTTTGCTATTTATTTAAAAAGTATGAATAAGATGTGAACATTACTACGTGTCATACTGTGAAATTATGGCCCATAATTTCCCAGAATGAGAAAAACTGAATGCAAGACTAAGTACAAACACAGACACACACACACAAATATACATCCAAATATACTTTTGTCAGATGTATATTTTGGTAACATGCTTTCTTAGATTCATTTACGATTTTAGTAATATTCTCTTCTTTCTTTTCCCTCTCGTTCTATCTCCCTCTGTCTCCTTTGACCACTTGCTCAAGTTGTATAAATAGGCAACTTACTATTAACAAAGGCTTTAAGAACAATGAACCTTTCTCTTTTTAAAAAATAGTGCTGGAAAGAAAAATACCTACATGTGGAAGATGAACTAGACTATTATGCCACTCAATAATTCAATGTAAGATATTAAACTGTTAAACTAATAGTCAAAAATAAAATAGAAAGCTGGGTGCTAGTGACTCATGTTTGTAATCCTAGCTACTCAGGAGGCTGAGATCTGAGGATCAGGGTTCAAAAGCCAGCCCAGGCAGGAAAGTCTTTGAGTTTCTTAGTTCCAGTTAACCATCAGAAACAGGGAAGTGGTGCTGTGGCTCATGTGGTAGAGTGCTCTCCTTGAACTGAGGGACAGGGTGCAGCCCCAGAGTTCAAGCCCCACTATTGACCAAAAAATTAAAATAAATAAATAAATAAATGGGACATGTTTCTGATGATCAAAATTTTCATGTGTGGCTCCATGTTGTTGTTTTCTTTTCTAATACCCCAAAAGCACTGGAATAAAAACGCAAAGAGATCATTTTAAGGGAAAGAGCTTACATACAGCCAAACATAATGAACCCAAGGAAGAAGCCCGCACATTTTCAGTCTGTGTTTTTGCTTTTCTGTGAACCCGTAAGAATGAGATTGCTTACCTTCTGCTCTGCATTGTTCATGATGAGACTCATTTGCAGATCTTATTAAGATCTTCATATCGTGACAGGAAAATGTGTTTGTTCTTGTGGATTTTCAAAGTTTTCTGTTTGCCTTTGGAAATTAACACATTATTTCTATATTGTGGCTTTCCTTGAATTTATCCTATCCTCAGAAATTTTCAATAATTTGGCAGTTTCAGTCATTATTTTTTCAAATGTTCTATCAGCTTATGTTCTATCTTCTTTTCCTTCTTTTTATTCAATATGAATAAATTGCCTTGATTCTGCCATATATTTTTAGGCAAATTAGCGGGGGGTTTTGTTCATTTAACTAATCAGTTACTAAAGTTGTGCAAATTTTCTTAAATATGTTTTTATTGTGAAAATACTGTACAGAGGGGTTACAATTACATGAGCAAGGTAATGAGTACATTTCTTATCAAGCATTGTTGCCTCCTCCTTTGTTTTCCCCTACTATCCCTCCCTCCCACCTCCACACCTAGAGTCCTCTCCTCCTTGTTCCCCCCAAAGTTGTAAAGTTCTTTTTTCACCATTGCGTCTTGTACATCTCATTGTTGCAATGGATCCACCTGTATCCCTATTTAAACATTTTTTCCCTTCCCCTCCCCAAATTATACCAGCATCCAATACAGTGAAACTAGGGTTATACCATGGGGGAGGGACATACAAAGCAACAAAAAAACACGTGGTACCTTATACATACGTTAGAAACAATAGCAAGACAGAAAAAAAACTTGTGTCCTTATCTTGGGGTTCATTTCACTTAACATAATGTTATTTGATCTTTTCTGCTTGTCTCAGATATATATGCAATTGTCATTGCTTGACTAAAGAATGCTCAAAGGTGAAGGACTCTTGGCCCAAAGCAATATCTGTGTGACATCAAGTAAAAAAATCCTCTTGAAAAGAAAGGATTTCACAGGAATATCAGACAAGCCAAATAATAACAACTGACATGGAGTTTCCAGACAGACCAGATAATGACAACTTGCTAGAACTCTTTCTTTGCCACCCACGGTGGCTATGCTTTCCTGTGGCTCTCATTTGCTGGTTCTCACAGCTATTGCAGTGCAAGAGCTGTTGGTTTCCAAGACTAACTTGAATTTGGACATCACAGGATGGAATCAGGACAAGTTCAAGGGCCAAAAAGTTTGTTGCTCTTACTTAAATTCAGTCTTTTTGGTGAATAAAAAATGAATACACTCTAGGCTGTTGCATACATTTAATTCAAGTTTTATAATTCAAAAAACATTGTTTCTGACACTTTTTCCTCCAGTTTTTTTTTCTTTTCTTTTCCTCTTTTATTCAGTAATGGATTTCCAGGTGGCCTTACTTTACCATTTAAAAATTGTATTTGAGAACCATTTGTTAAGGAATTTTCTTTTAGTTAGAGTTAATTTTAACCCTACAGCACATTAAGTAGCAGTGCTTTACAAAGTTACTTTTGGTGGAGTGATAACTAAGTGGAAACGTTTAATTTTCATCCTTTAACGTTTAATTCTCACACTTCTTATAAGCCTGATGGTACGGATCCTATCAATGAAATGAAAGCCTAAATCCCCTCTCACCCTCAGTTGTCAGGACAAGCTAAGAGGGAGATAACTGTCAGGTAGAAGAAGAGTTCCTTATTGTTTTCAGGCTTATTTTGTGTGTGTGTGAGAATACAGTACAGCAGAGTTACAATTACCTGGGCAAGATAACGAGTACATTTGCTATGAAGCATTGTTGCCTCCTTGTTGTTTCCCCTTCCTATCCCTTCCTATCCTGCCCACTCTTCCCACCATATCGTCCCCCCACGCCCCCCAAGGTTGTTAAGTTCGTTTTTTGACATAATAACTTGTACTTCTCATTGTTGAAATGGGTCCACATGTATCCCTAGTTAAACGATTTGTTTTTTTCCCTTCCCCTCCACAAATAAAACCAACATCAAAAACGCTGAAAGTATGGGTTATACTGTAGGGGAGGGACATACAAAGAAACATGGAAATCATCTTACAAATATGGTAGAAACAATTACATGAAAGGAAAAACAAAACAAAAAAAAATTTGAATACTTATCTTGGGTTTCATTCCCCTAACATCAACTTATCTGATCTTTTCTACTTGACTTAGACATATACTAGTTAGTGCAAATGAGGGAAACCATGGGACCTATGTTTCTTTGGGTCTGCTTACTTCACTTATTATAATTTTTTCCAAGTCTTTCCATTTCCTAACAAATGGGGCAATGTCCTTCTTTCTGATGGAGGCATAGAATTCCATTGTGTATGCTTTCAAAGCTCTGAAATCCTTGAAATAATCTGTTTAATCTTCTAGAAATATTTAGAGAAAAAGGGATGCTAAAGTATATGGTTGGATGACACAAATGACTTATTAAAAATTCTTATTATGTCTCTCATTTGACAATAAGTAAAGCTTATTTTACTCATTAAAAGTTTGGGTGAAGTTTTCTGAGCACTGTAGAGAAGAAAGATGTATGTTCACATATATACATAAATACACATATACAAGCATGTGCAGCTGTGTATAACACATAAACACATGTATATGTGCATATCTGTATATACGTACATATGTGTGTATGAATATGTATGCATATGTACATGAGAATAAATGCTCAGGGACTGAAAATTTCTGACTTAGACACAGAAAAAGAAAAGCATAAATTACATCAAGAAGTTAATTATCTTCACCTGTGGTGATATTATTTGTAATTAACTTTATTCATGCAACAAAATTGTATATATCTTATGACCTGAAATAATATTTTTATAGTGATTAACAAAAAGGTGAATGAAGACATAAATGTGCATTGGGCTAGGAAGAAATTTCATGACTTCTTTCCAGAGAAAAGGAATAACTAATTCTGTCATGTAATTCAGCTTTCACATGCATTTATTATTTTTGCATGCGCTAAGCACTCACATGTGTTATTTATTCTGATAACTACTACTATCTAAATTTAAAATCAGAGCATACATGATTACCTATCTAGAGATTAAAAACATATACATGAACAATTACCACTTTCCAATTTACCTGAAATATACAGGTAAATGTATATTTAGCAGTTGTTTTAATTAGAAGTAATTATCATAAGAAACTTTGTTATCTTTCTATCACCTGGTAACCAGAAAATGTATTGTTATTTACTGTGAAAAAACACCAAAGGTAGTTCATTAAAGCAACTCGTGGAAATATATTTTTATTTTGCTTCATGGTTAGGACATATAACCAACCACCAGAGATAGAGGAAATCTTAAAAGAAGTCAAACTAAATATTACTAATGAGAAATTGTATCACAGTATTATTTTTAATGGGGATTGAGCTCAACTAAGCTCCTTTATCCCCTGAGGGACAAGAAAAACTACCAGTTCTAGCTTTAAAGCTATTTTCCACCTTCAACTTCAAAGCCCTCACTTTTACACAACTAAAAAAAAGTAGTTTTTTGGTTAACTATCACATTTTTATTGTATATTTTAAAAATATTAAAATGTTACTCATGTAACCTTCTAAAATTTCTAGGACACTTGCTAGATTTTTTTTTTTACTTCAGTGATTTCTAATAAAAATTAAGCACCTATAGAGTAAATAAAGAACCATGTGGAGAACTGTGCATGTCAGTGAACTGATTATAGTGGCCCAAAGTAAGAGTTTTAAATGAAGACACACTTGTGTTCATTCATTCATCTGAACAAAAAGAAAAAAATGAATAGAAAGGAAAACATTATAACTCAACAAAGTGGCCACAGGTAGCAAAGTCAATATTTTGAAAGTTTAATGCTGGCTAAGGTAGTTACTTTCTCTTAAGATTTAAGGAGTTCAAAAGTTTTACAAATTATTCTAAATGTGAACATTTAAACACTTAAAAATTAGCTTCCTTTTATTTAGGAGTTCAAATCAATGCAACTTTGTGCTGTTGGATGTGGGAATATTAATAAGGAGGAAGTAATTAAATATGAAGCTGAGAGTGGAGTTATAGGTCAACTGAAATCATTATAGTTTCACTCAAAATATTCAGTTTTTCTTTGTTTTATTTTTGTTGTTGTTTTTCTTTTTTGCAATGCTAGAGCTTGACTCCAGACCCTGGCTCCACTTTTGGTGGTTATTTAGAGTCAAGACTTTAACTGACTTTCCTGTTCAGGTGGCTTCGAACTACTATCCTCAGATCTCAGTCTTGTGAGCAGCTAAGATTTTTGTTGTTGTTGGTGGTGGTCATGAGACTTGAACTCTGGGCTTGGGCGCTGTCCCTGCGCTCTTCAGCTCAGGGTGTGCACTTTACCACTTGAGCCACAGTGCCCGTTCCAGTTTTCTAGTGGTTTATTGGAGATAAGAGTCTCACAGACTTTCCTCCGTGGGCTGGCTTTGAACCGTGATCCTCAGATCTCAGCTTCCTGAGTAGCTAGGGTTATAGGCGTGAGCCACTGGCGCCCGGTGCAAACATTGTTTTGAAGCTCCATTTGTTTCCACAGAATAGCTCCTTTACACTAAGATTTACTGTCAAAAATTTCTTAAGCTTTGTTTACAGAGACTCTTTCTGAAAAATGTTTCATATATCAGTGGGAAAGCAGAATATAACCCTAGTGTAACAAAGTACTAATAAAATAACATAGACATCCCTCCAAAAATCAGCATATTCATGATAAAAAACATAATATAAAAATAGAGGCTCAATGTCTTGGTCAGAAAAACTCAATCTAAATTTAAACATACTCTAGAGAATGACTAAAACTAAAAAGTTTCATACCAAGCTTTAAGAAAGATAGCAAAAGAATCTATGATAATTTATTAATGAGAGGATAGAATTTTATTACCCTCTGGAAAAACATTTGACAATTTCTCACAAATTGAACTTATGCTCATCATATGATTCTGCTATTAATTCCTTAAGTTATGAGTGAAGAGAAACATAAACATATCTCCGTGAAAATTATTGAAAGAAAACTGTAAAAAAGATTACTTATAATAATGAGGGAAAACTAATTTTCTTCAGAGGCATAGATATATGCACACAATTTAGTTGACTAGTGTATAGTATGCGCAGACGTGAAAGTGAATGGAGGTAATCTTCTAAAAATAATAGAAAATTTAGCAATATAGAATTGAACAAAATGACTATCAGGAATGTGAAACAAAAGATGGAATGGGATGTTCTGTGTGAGCTGGGTGACTGGTAAGAGGGGTTGGATGAATGAATAAAATGAATAGAGAATGAACACATACAGTGTGCTCAATGCACATACTGTGATTTAAAAAATAAGTTGGAAATGGGAAGTGAGCCTGGAAAAGGGGCCAGATGTGTTGGGGAAGAATGGTGGAAAGGGTGACTCTGGTTAAAGAAACATTGAACACAGATGAACATGTTAAATTGTGACCTCGTCCCCACCCAGCACACCATATTGAAATTAAGAATAATAAATAAAAATGAAAATTGCACCCAAAATTGGTAAACAATGTAAAATTGAGAAAACCTAATAATTCTTAATGAAAGAAATGAAAAAATACATTTAGAAACCCGAAACATTACTGTTCATGAAAGAAGAATGATTTATAAGAGTAAATCACTATGATTCCATTTATGTGAAGTACAAGAGTAAAATCTAATCTATAGTGGTAGAGTGTTGTTGACACACTAGGGATGTTAGACGATTTCTGTGCAAGCAATATGAAGGAACTATAGGAGGTGATCTTTATATAACTTTGACAAAAGGTAAGAAATCATACAGGTTCAGTAGTTGCATTTGTTTATCATTACCTAAAACAATTCATTCAAAAATGACAATTGCCAGTCAACCCAACATACGAAGTTTAGGATAATGACTTTGTCTGATTTTAGTATTCTTTAATCCACATTTACTTTTTCCCCTTCCATTGTTGCCCTTTGTCTTTTAAAGGCAAATATGCCTATTCTTTCTCTATTATGGGGGAATATAATTATAAAACATTTCTACCACACCTTGAAAACATTACAGGATGGAAGAGGAGAAACTTTAGGGCTCCTTGGCATAGGCAAACATTTTCTTTATAAAGACTCAGACACAGAACAAATCAAAGAAAGGGTGGACAAATGTGATTGCATAAAACTGCAGAGCTTCTGCGTGGCAAAGGACATAGCTAGCAAGATCAGTAGAAAGCCCACAGATTGAGAGAAAATCTTTACTAGCCACACATCAGACAAGGGCCTCATATGTAAAACATACTTAGAACTCAAAAAATGAAATAGAAGAAGCAACCCAAAAATTCATATGGAACAATAAAAGACCCGGAATAGGAAAAAAACAATCCTTAACAGAAAGAATAGTGCTGGAAGAATATCAATACCAAATTTTCAGTCTACGAAAAAGACATAGCAATCAAAACAGCTTGGTACTGGCACAAGAACAGACCTGAGGACCAATGGAATAGAATTGAAGAAACAGCAGTGAAACCACAGACATATAGCCACCTAATCTTCGATAAAAGAGCTAAAAAAATAAATGGAAGAAAGAAAGCCAGTTTAGTGAATGGTGCAGGCAAAATTCGTTAAACACCTGCAGAAAACTAAATCTAGATCTATATGTATCACCCTGCACCATAATCAACTTCAAATGGATCAAAGACCTCGATGTCAAAGTAGACACCTGAAAATATTACAGGAAGCAATAGGAGGAACTCTAGGGCTCCTTGGCACAGGGTGAAATTTTCTTAATTAAAGAAATCTAATAACAACAGATGTTGGAGGGGATGCATTGTTGGTGGAAGTGTAAACTTCTTCAGCCACTTTGGAAAGCAGTATGGAGGTTCCTCAAAAGATTTCACATAGAGATCCCCTATGACCCAGCAATCCCGTTTCTGGGAATTTACCCAAATGATCACAAACAAGGCCATACTAAAGCTACCAGCACAACTGTATTTATTGCAGCATTATTTACCATAGCTAAGATATGGAACCAATTCAGATGCCCCTCAGTAGATGAATGGATCAAGAAAATGTGATACACACACACACACACACACACACACACACACCAATATATTAGTGTGTGTGTGTGTGTGTGTGTGTGTGTGTGTGTGTGTGTGTGTGTGTGTGTGTGTGTGTGTATGCAATGGAATTCTATGCTTCCATCAGAAAGAATGACACCTTCCCATTTGTTAGGAAATGGGAAGACTTGGAAAAAATCAAATTAAGTGAAGTAAGCCAGACTCAAAGAAATATGGGTCCCATCGTTTTCCTTATTTTCAATAATTTAGTATACATTTATGATAATTTTATCAGATGGACAGAAGAGCTCAAAAGCTATGTACATATCACCCATATAAGATGATGGGAAGTGAAATGAACCCCTAAAGTTACGGACACAAGAGGTTTTTCTATTATTGTTTTTTAATGAAGTATGTGAATTTTTGTTTCTTTTTTATGTTCTTTTCCCTATGGTATATCCTGTGTTGTCACTGAATTTGATTTTGGTACCCTGAATCTTTTTTTTATTGTACAATTAAAAAAAATTTATTGTTAAGATGTTGTACATGAATAAGGCAATGAGTACATTACTTGTCGATCATTGTTACCCCTTCTCTTCCATGTTGTTGCCCCTTATCCTTTCCCTCCCCTACCTCCCACACTCCTATCCGCCCTCCCCTCCCTTGATGCATTTTGTATATGCATTTATCTAATTTGGGGAGGAGAAGGGGAATGCTGAAACATGTACACAGGATGATCCATTGCAACAATGATACAAGACACAACGTTAAAAATGAACTTTACAACCGCAGATGGGGAGGTGTTGGGGGAAGTGGGGATTGGAGATTGCAGGAGGCAGGGGAGGGAAGGGATAGTAGGAGAAAACTAACATTACCTTACTTGTGTAACTGTAACTCTTTTGTACAGCATATTTACAATAACATAAAATTTTTTAAAAACCAAATAATTTTGTCATAGGAATGAGTCAGATAATCAGTGTGAAAATGAGGTAACATAGTTTGATTGTCTGAAAAGAAGCATGGCTATGAATATTTAAATATGCCTGCTGAATATGTAATGAGATAAAAAGCCAAGGAAAGCTATCATTTGCTCATATTGGGGCTTGAACTCAGGGCCTTGTGTTCTTGATTTGCCATTTTGCTCAGAGCTTTTTTGCTCTACTTTTAAGACACACATTTTCCTCTAGCTTCTTGATCTGATGGAGGCAAGAATGTCTCTTATTTGCCTGCTGTGGCTGGTTTTGAACTTTAGTCCTCAAATCTCAGCTTCTTGAGTAGCTAGGATTACACAGCTGGTTAAGAAGCCTAATTTATCTTCACACCTGAATCAGAGACATAAATGATCTGAGCCAATATTGTTTGGTAAGATTTTTTCCCATACAATTCCTTTCTAATCCACACCTATTATCTCCTTTATAATCTATTACTTTCAGAGTTAACTTCATAAACTTATTCATTTGTATTGAGTCATCCAGGAAGAGCAATTTTGTATTTCCATTTCATTTCTCTGATTCTTTTCTGGATTATCTGTTAATGCAAGTTCTGATGTATTGAAAGCACAAGTATGAATTTCTAAGTTATTTTGTATTGTCCCATCAACATGTACATAGGAACAGAGAAGAACCTTGGGTATAGAATGGATTGTAATGCCAGTCAATTACCCAAGCCTAGAATACATATGACCAGTTTGTCCCTTAAATTCTATCCATCTGACAGAAGTTAACCTAGGAGGGAAAACCTTAACAAAACATGAAACTTTGGTTGAGTTGATCACCTGGCAGACTTCCAAGTCTGAATCTGCCCCACACTTGCTCCATCCATTTATTTTATGTGGCCTCTGGTTTACATACTGTCATATTTGGGAAAGCTAAGCTCTTCCAGTCATCTAATTGCAGTGCTTATTTTCTTGATTTAGTTAACAAAATTCCAGTGAATGATGCTAAAATTTCTCACCTTGAGATTTGTTTTGCCAGAACACACATGGTAATTAAGATTGTGCCAATTTTTCAACAAAATCATCCTCTCTACGGAAGCTTATCATCATTTATTGTTATTACTTATCATTATTTATTGTGCTTTAGCCCATACCTAGTTCAGAGGAACTGAATGTTAAAATTCAGCAGGTCTCAGAAATCAAGAAATGCTCATGTATACAGGCTACAAATATGAACCTACTTTTTGGTCATTACTGTCTATTTGAAGATGAAATTAATCATAAGTTTTTTTATTGTGAAAATACTGTACAAAGGGGTTACAGTTACATGAGCAAGGTAATGAGTACATTTCTTATCAAGCATTATTGCCTCCTCCTTTGATTTTCCCCTCATGCCTTTCAAAATTTTGCCCCGGTAGTCCAAAACAACTTGTTTACTCTACTTACATTAATGGAATATGTACAACTAACTTACATAGATCAAACAAATGATGCCTGGTGTTAGTGGTTTTAGTCTTGTCATGCTAATTATGAGACATCTGTCTTGCTCCTTTCTCTTGAACAAGGTAAGAACCACTTTCATTAGTCCACTATATAAATTATAAATCTGTATATTTGTCTTATTTCTACATGTTTGGCTTATTTCTTAAACTTCACCTATAGTGATTATAAGACATATGATCAGTAGTGAATGTAACCCTAGTTTTTACATTGTTAACATGTCATTTTACCATCCTCATACCAGACAAATTATGTACAAAACACGGTAATAAATTAAAAACTACATTGGTATGTAAGAAATATGGAATAAGAATAGAGTATTTGGTGGAAGTACTTAGTAGAGAACCTATCACAGAAGAGATTTAATTAGTTGATTGAGTTAAAAGGCATCAAAACTTCAGTCTGAAGCCTATTCTATTTAACACTACTCTTCCCAACACTGAAATATCAAAGAAAATTTTAAAAAATTAATCATTTTTGTCATGTTTAAGAAAATATGAAGAAAGTATTAAAGTATTAGAGGGGCCTAGTTAGATCAACATATTCATTTCTAACTCTCTTAGGATATAGGAACATATATACATATATTAATTAACTATAAAAGAACTAAAAGAGAGAAGAACAAATATATACTTCATAAAATATATGCATATACTTTATATACAGGACACACACACCATATATATATATATATGTATATATATATATATATATACATATATATATATTCCCACTGACAGTAGTTAAAAAATGTAGAAATTACTTGATTCATTTAGCAAAACAGTTAATAGAGCTCTCGAAAAGTTTTCATTAAGTTTATTGGTTTTTGAAATTTGGTTCTTCAAATTTTGGAAATATAGCAAAGGCTTAAAGTGAAATAATCCTACGTTTCTTAATTTAAGTAACAAGTGACCTATGTATGTTAACACAGCCCCCCTGTATTTCTGGAACAAAGCTAACTTCCTCACGGTATATGTTGCATTTAATGGGATGTTGAATTTGGTTTGCAAGGACTGCATTGGGGATTTTTACCCTTGTTATAGTTCTAAAGACTTAATTTGTGATATAGAATGTGATCCACTTTCATGAAAGTTGCACAGGCTGTTGAGAAAGAATTGCATTTGTCATTGGTTGGAATACTCTGCAGATTTTGTTAAGTACATTTTTTAATGTATTTTAACTCTGAGATTTTTTTTAGCCTGGGTGATCTATTGATGTGACTTATTGAAGTCACACAGTATTATTTAATTTGGATCTATCTGTCTGCTATGGCCACTAGTATTTATCTTATGAAATTGGGTGCACCAACATTCAATGCATATATGTTTACAATCACTATATGTCTTCTTGATGAGTTTTCTGCCCTTTAATAATAAGTAGTGACCTTCTTTAACTTTTCTTGTGAATTTGGACATCAGAATGCTTTGTGAGATAGGAGCACAGCCGTTGTCTGCTTGCATTATTTTATATAAAATTTGCTTGGAAAATCATTCCCATTCTTTCACACTCAGTCTGCATATGCTAGCAAGGTGAGTTCTTAGCTGAAAACAAAACATTGGACCTCATTTTTAATACAGTAAGTTAGTCTGTATCTTTTAATTGGAATATTCAGATTGTTCATATAAGGATATTATTGAATGTATCAGTACTTGTGGTTTTGTTTTTTGGAGATTCTTGAATACACAATTTTTGTCCATTAGTTACCTGAGAGATTTGATGATTTGCTGAATAAATTATATTTCATGGGTTTTATCTAATTCTCCTTTCTGTCTTTATTCTCTTTCGTGTCTTTCATGATTAAAAATCACAATTTCTTTTCTCTTTTCTGGATATATTACATTTCAAGTAACATGAAAAGATGTTCTTCCATTAAGGGATATTTAACCACATTTTGCAAATATTGATATTACATACAACAGGTAACTCTGAAATAACTTTGAACTAGCACTAATTTTTAGGGAAATCATAAGTAAAAAATACAGCCATATTTGTATGTCTGGGAGAATCAGAAAAGATGACTCTATGGCCTGGTGTATATATCAGAACTCTTCATTAGTTATTGTCATACCTATATATTATGCTACACAAATAGTCTAAGCTTGCTCTGGTAGTTCAAGAATGAACCAGATAGATTTTTCTTCCTTTAAGGTCCCATGGCATTTATAGCCTAGTAGGAAACATAAATGCCTTGCATATAATGGTAAAAACTTTTAACAAATTACAGGATAGTCAATATGTATTATTTTCAAAATAAATGTAATAAATATTTCATATATTTAATCTGGTTAAGTCACAACATATAGAATATGTAACAATAAAAAGGAAGAAATAAAATCAGAGATTTAACCACCCAAAATGGGACTATAAGTACTTCAAGCACTGTGAACACAGAAATGAATGCGAAAAGACATGTAAGGAGTAATCTAAAAATCAAATATGTGCTAGTTTAACGCCCCTTCACTCTTCCGCATGGGTCAAGGGGTTTGAACTCAGAGCCTGGGCACTATCCCTGAGCCTCTTTGTGTTCAAAGCTTGCATTCTTTCATTTCAGCCAAAGTGTCACTTTCAGCTCTTTCTGAATGGTTTATTGGATATGAGGCACATGGGGACATTTTCCTGCCTGGGCTGGCATCAAATCATGATCCTCAGATCTCAGCCTTCTGAGTAGCTAGGATTACAGGCATAAGCCACAGGCATCCGGTTCTAGTTTAAAGTTTTTAATTAAAATAGATTTTCTAATAGGTAGAGCAAAGGAGTGTGAGAACAGTGCATATATTTAAATACTTGGAAGCTAGTGAATGATTTCTACCAAAGCAATGATGAACCTCTTTACTGCCTTTTACATTATATTATACAAAGGCTTGCATTACTCTTACCTTGTGAAAATTATAATTGCATTACAGTCTGAGACTTTAGTGCCATTTAAGCAAATTAAACTGACTGACTTCAATGGATTCAAACAGCAAAAATATGTGCTTGTGGGTGAGCTTACATTAGAATTCAAAGGCTCATCACTTGCATTTCCTACCCCTGAGAAATCTGTTCTGCAAAAGAAAATGCATTGTTTGTGTCCTGTTTTTCTCGGATTATTGCTTCCTTTTAAGGAAGTCAAGGAAACTTGTCCAATTTATAAAGGTTATCTGACTGTTAAAGCACCACTTTCAACATGTGCTGAATGTGCTAATAGAAATTATCCCTGACAGAATTTTCCACAGGCCGTAAAATACAAGACACAGAAATAACTGATTAGTCACCATGACAGAATGAACACCAGAGAATGACTTTTCTTTGCATATCATTTAAAAAATCAATTAGAAGGGCACAGAGGGATCAATATTATTTAGTGAAAGATAACCAAGAAAAAGAGCACAAACATTTCATTTACCTCTCCTTATATTTTTTCTAGTTTGCCTGATAACCTGGGAGCAGGACTTAATAAAAAGCAGAAATAAAAGTCTCTCTCCACTGTGAGAATTGCCCTTTTTGTTTCTTTTCAGATTCATGAAGCTATCAGATCCAATCATCAATGAAAAGGTACTTCATTGGTCCATAGTGATATTTTGATAATTCAAAATTTGTGGACAATACACTAAAAAAGGATTTTCTCCCTTCTGTCCTTCTTTATCCTTTTGCCTACAATTTATTATTAGTTTTGTTTTCTAGTTTTGTGATTGACTGTAAAATATCAAGCTCAGTATTTGATATTATTTTGTGACCTATGAATGCCACCTGGTAAGATATGGAATCTGTGTTTAAAAGTTCCTGATGTGAATTCATTTTGTAATTTCTCATTGTTTCAAGGATCCCACAAATATGTTTTCAATTTTTAAGTTATGGGATATACTTTCATAAAACTTTATTCAGGAAGTAAATGTATATCTTTAAGGAATATCATTAAACTAGTATGGAAATGAGGTCATTTGGTCTTGTGTGCAAAACTTAGCATCTACATTTTGTAATATTCTTTGACAAGAGGATTTGGATTTGATTTTGATGTGCTACAATATTTTGATCAAAGACACTAAAAAACTGCTGGGTGTTATAATTCCAGCTTGTCCATGAGACTTTTTTTTTGTCGGTCATGGGGCTTGACCTCGGAACTCTGGGCTTGGGCTCTATCTCTCAGCTCTTCAGCTAAAGGCGAGCACTCTACCACTTGAGCCACAGCTCCACTTCCAGTTTTCTGGGGGTTTATTGGAGATAAGTGTCTCACGGACTTTTCTGCCTGGACTGGCTTTGATCTGTGATCCTCAGATCTCAGCCTCCTGAGTAGCTAGGATTACAGGCGTGCACCACCGGCACCCTGCTTCCATGAGACTTTTAACTCCAAGTTATGAACAAAAATATGGAGAGGAATATGTGGCTCAAACAGTAGAATGTCAGCCTTGAATACAAGAGTGAAATCAAAGTGCCAAACCCTGAGTTCAAGCCCTACTACAAAAGCACATATGAAGAAAACAAAAGACATGCTAAACTGACATCTGTATTCCCTTGTTCAATTCAGCACGATGTATAGTAGCCAAGAAAGCCAATCTAAGGTTCTACAAGCAGATGAAATAATATAAAAATATCACCTATATGTTTTTATACATATGTGTATATGTGTATATGATACTACTCAGTTATAAACAATAGTGAGAGCTTAGTGGTAGAGTGCTTACTTTGCATACATGAAGCCCTGGGTTCAATTCCTCAGTACCACATAAACAGAAAAAAAGCCATAAGTGGGACTGTGGCTCAAGTGGTAGAGTGTTAGCCTTGAGCACAGAGAGGCTCAGGGACATAGCCCAGGCCCTGAGTTCAAGCCCCAGGACTGGCCAAAAAACAAAAACAAAAAACAAGAAAAAAACAAAAATGAAATCTTGTCATTTGTTGAAATGTAAATGAAAGTATAATTCACTATGTTAGAGCAAAAATAACCTCTGCAAAGGAAAGCAAGTATCTGATCTCATAGATAACTGTGATTGCATAGAAGCTGAGAGGAGAATGGTGGTTGCCAGAGGCTGGTGAGTCTATAGCAGTAGTACAATTTGGAAAGGTTGATGATCAGGGACATAGCTACAGTAAGACTGGAGTAAACAGCTCTGCTGTGCTATTGCATAATAGGCTGACTGTAGATAATTACTAATAATACAAGGGCAAAAACAAATCGTTTAACTAGGGATACAGGTGGACCCATTGCAACAATGAGATGTACAAGTCATTATGTCGATAAACGAAATTTACAACTTTAGTGAGGGGTGGGGGGAGTATTTGGGGGGGAGGAGGGGAAGGGATGGGAAGGGGAAACAAAGAGGAGGCAACAATGCTTGATAAGAAATGTACTCGTTATCTTGCCCATGTATTTGTAACTCCTCTGTACAATAAAAATTAAAATAAAAATAAAAAGTTTTGAAGGGTTTCATCACAAAGAAATGAAATATGCTTGAGGATAGTTTAACTTAACTTAAAAATTTCACAATTGCTGCATGTGTTAAAATGGCATGCAGAATTTCATTAAAATGTATAATTATTACTTTTTCTACATCAGTTAAAAGTAATTTAATAGCAAATTTCACAGGGCTCATTCATCCCTTATTCTTATCTACTCAGGATGCTGAGGGCTACCCCTGTCCCCTAGTGTCTTTAGAAACTAGAAACCTCTCTTTTACAAGTAAAAATTAGAGGTCTTAATTATATCATACTCTCCCATAATCCCAGCAGTACTTTCTCAGCAGCTTTAATTGATTCAGTTGGATGGAGTTCCATGTATCTTCCGCTATTGACATACTCTGGTATTGCAATGATTTCAAATTCATATGGTGGAAATGTCCTTTGACAGATCTTACCTATATTAAAAGTTGTAGACTCAGGGGCTTAAAAATAACTTTTCTTGTCTCACTGCTTTTAAGAATTCAATATGATACTGAATAAGAGTTTGGAAAGCAGAAACTCTTGACTTATTTCTGACTATAGAGAAAATCATTTTATGTTTTCCATGTTTAGTATAACTAGGGAATAAAAGTTTATAGAATATTCTTTTATAATGATGACATAGATTCTTTATTTCATCAGGAATTAGTATTGAAATTTGTCGAAGTACTTTTCTACCTCAACTAACAGGATTATGTGATTCTTTCCTTGATTTGGCTTATGGGATATATTGCATTTATTGAACCGGGTTAAGTTGAGCCATGTCTGTAGTGATAGAATAATATTAATTTTCAGCCTGGAACTGGTGGCTCATGTCTGTAATTCTAGCTACTCAGGTCATCTGGGGATCGTGGTTCAAATCCAGTCTGGGCAGGAAAGTCCATGAGACTCTTATCTTTGACCCACGAGAAAACTGGAAGTGGCTCTGTGGCTCAAGTGGTAGGGCGCTCACTTTGAGCTGAAGAGCTCAGGGACAGTGCCCAGGTCCAAAATTCAAGCCCCATGAATGACAAAAGATAATTAATAACAGTAATATCAATTTGATCACGGTGTATTATGATCACCCAAATGTGTTGTTGAACTTGGTTTGAAAATATTAATTGGGAATTCTTATGTATGTGTTCATCAATGTTATTGATCCATAATTCTATATTTTCTTGGTCTTCTTCAATATAAATATAATACTATACTCAAAGAAGAAATTTTCTAGCATTTTTTCCTTTCTAATTTTTGAAGAATTAGGGAAGTATCACTATTTATTTTTCTGAAAAATCTGATAAAATTTATCAATACACTATGAGATCCCAGGCTTTAAATTATTTGGAGATGTTTTATATTTTCAATCATTATTTTTGCTTTACATTTAGATGGTTTATTTTCTTTGATTTTGGTTTTAATAGGTCTTATGTATGCAGAAATTTATAAATTTCTTTTAGACTATCCATTTTATTAGAAGATACATTTTCACAGTATTCTATCATAATCCTCTAGCTTTTGTAATTTTTGTTTTGTTTTTCATCTTCCTTTTGGTTAATTTGACTAAGAGTTTAACAAACCAATTTAAAGGTTTATTGTCAAGGTGATGCATGGGGAGTTACAGTTATATGTCATTTAATGAGTTCATTTCTTTTTAACAATGTCCTCCTTCCTTGGCTTTCACCCAGTTTTCTGTTCCCAATCTCATCCATAAGCTATATAGGTCTTTTTCAACATAATATCTGGTGAATATGATATGCTGTATTTATTCACTCTTTTCTCACTCCATTTCTATTCTTTCCCCTTTCTCTCATCAAAACAGATAAACTTGGGGCTGGGAAGGTGGCTCAGTGGTAGAGTCCTTGCCTTGCATTCATTAGGCTCTGGGCTCAATTCCTCAGAAAGAGTCAGAAGTGGCGCTGTGGCTCAAGTTATAGAGTGCTTGCCCTGAGCTGAAGAGCTGAGGGACAGCACCCAAGCCCAGAGTTCAAGCCCCACGACTGACAAAAAAAAAAGATAAATACAAGACAAAAAGTATAGGATTGTCTACACATGTCCAGAAAACTGAAGCCAGATCCTTATATATCACCCTGCACCAGGTTCCATTCAAAATGGATTAAAGACCTCAGTGTAAGATCAGATCCCTGAATATATTAAAAGAAGTTGTAGGGAAAACACTGGCGTTCCTAGGCTTCGGCTAAAACTTCTTAAGTAAAGATCCACAATCACAACAAGTCCATGAAAGACTGCATAAATGGGATTGCATCAAATTTAAAAGTTTCTGCATGGCAAAGGATATAGCTAGCAAGATTAATAGAAACATGGGAGAAGATTTTTATGTGCTATATACCAGACAAGGGCCTCAGATCTAAAATATACTTAGAGCTCAAAATTAACACCTACAAAAATAAACCCTCAAGGAAGTGGTGCTGTGTCTCAAGTGAGAGATCTCTCGTCTTGAGCTGAAGAGGTCAGGGATAGTGCCCAGGCCAGAATTCAAGCCCCCCAACTGACAAAATAAAAACTAAAAATAATACAAAAATAAAATAAACCCTCAAATAAACAACTACCCAATTAATAGATGGCTAGAGAAAGATTTACATATTTAAAGATACAAAAAGATTGGCCAATAGACATATGAAAAATATTTAACATCTCTGGTCATAAAAATGTACAAATCAAAACAACACTGTAATTCCACCTCACCTCAGTTTGGTCATTATCAAGATAAAGCAATTTAGCTTTTCACAGAAAACTTTTGCTTCAAAGATTGTTTGTATTTTGTGTATATTTCATTAATATACTTGACCTTCATTATTTCTCATATTGGGTTTGGCTTTTAAAAAAATAAGAAATTCAGAAATGTTTCAGTTCTACAAGTCAGACTTGGAATACAATGCATCTTGATCAGAATCATCCCTTCCATTTTTCTTATCTATCTTTTGTTTTTGTTTGACTAGGATCTTGAGAAGGTTTGAAATCACTTAAAGGCAGCAAGAAACTCCTGGGAGTCTTATGCAAAGGTGATTATTTTATGAATAAAGCTTTACTTATCTATAAAATAAAAGCAAGGCTGCATCAAATTAAAATGTTTTTGCACATTATAAGAAACACTCATCCAAACTGAGAAGACTTATGACATGGGAGATAAACTTCAACTATTTAAAGAACCAATAGATAGAATCAACATCCAATATATGCAAAACACCCAAAAATTAAACAACAAGAGAGCTGATAATCGATTGAACAATGAATTGGGCAATTATTTCTCAGAATAAGTACAAGTGGCTTATAAATACATGAAAAAACATTCAATATTCTTAAAAGACCAAACATAGAGCTCCCCAATGATCCAGCAATCCCACTCATGGGAATTTAGCCAAACAATCACAAACAAGGCTACACTAAAGCTACCATAACACTTAGGTTCATTGCAGCATTATTTACCATAGCTAAGATATAGAACCAACCCAGATGTCATCAGTAGATGAAGGGATCAAGAAAATGTGGTATATATAGACAATGGAATTCTATGCAGATCAAAACTACACTAAGACTCTATCTTACCCCAGTTGGAATGGAAATCACCAAGGAAATAAACAATAACAAATTTTGGCTAGGCTTCAAGGTGAAAGAAACACTTACATACTGTTCAAATGTAAGCTAATACAACTATTATGGAAACATGTATCTAGATAATTTAGAAACTAAAAAATAATCTTTCTGTAGGTCACTGCTCTATCACTTTTGGTAATATATTTGAAATCTGGTAAAGCATACTAGAAAGACACGTGTATAACAATATTTATTGCATCACTGTTCACAATATCCAATCTATGGAGTCAGCCTAAGTTCCCAACAACCAAAGAAGAAAGAAAATGGGTATATTTACTCCACATATATTCAGCCATTAAGAAGGAAATAATGTAATTTACAGGAAAACTGATTAAAATGCAGATTGAACTCCTGATGGGAGGCCCAACAAAATAAATATGGAATGATTTTGCTGGCTTTTAGATTTTACACCTAAAATTGTAATAATGATAATAAAAAGTAAATAACAAAGTAAAATAATAAAATAGCCATATTAGTACTTTAATGTAAAATAAAAACAGCCTGATGACAATAAAGAGAGGGTAGGGGAAGGAAAATGAATTTGAGTGATGAAGATCATTGAAATAGCTTAGACAAATAGAAAGATGATAGATGAATAGATGATAGGTACAGAGATACAGATGATAGATAGGTAAAAATGTAGATGAGGGGAAGGAAGAATAAAGAAAGAATAAAATCAAAAGGAAGGAAGGAAGGAAAGAAGGAAGAAAGGAAGGAAGGAAGGAAGGAAGGATGGAAGGAAGGAAGGAAGGAAAAAAGGAAGGGAGGGAGGGAAGGAGGGAGGGAGGGAGGGAGGGAAGCAGTAAGGGAGAAAGGGAGGGAAGGAAGGAGGGAAAGAATGAGCCTAATGAAAACCACCAATCATCAACAAAGCATGAAGAGAAGAGTGACATGAGAATACATTATAGAGGATAAATGTATTAAAAGTACTCTCTATGCATTTATGGAATTATCATAATGACCCTCTCTTATACTATTTAACATATGCTAATTAAAAATAAATATAGAAACAAAACTAAAATCTGGAATGTAGATTTTTTTTTCAGTTGTGGGGCTTGAACTCTGGGCTTTGGCACTGTCCCTGAGCTCTTCAGCTTAAGGTGAGTGTTCTACCACTTGAACCACAGAGCCACTTCCGGTTTTCTGGGGGTTTATTGGAGATAAGAGTCTCATGGACTTTTCTGCCTGGGCTGGCTTTGAACCGTGGTAGATCTTATTTTTTTCTTTTACTTTTTTCCTTCCTCCTGTATGTATGTACTCTTTCCTTCTTTCCTCCCCTTATTTTCTCAGTTTCATTTGGCCTACATGCATTCTTTAAAGGCATGCTGTTGTCCCTAAAATGAAGGTTGACTTGGTTATATCAAACAACTCTCCGCCACAAATGAGAATGAGAGAAAGACCTTCAAATAATCCTTTGAAAATGCAAGTCCTCGCACAGCTGATAAAAGCTTTGTTTAGAAACCTTCTATCCTAAAGGGACATGAAAGTAATGGCAGTAACAAATATTATTTAACATTTAACATTCATTTCAACTAATGGTGTTTGAACATTAGACTTTGTGCTTTTATCTTGGATTTTTCTCTCATACATGACTCTGAACTGCTTGAGCCACACCTTCAATTCGACCTTTCCCTCATGATTTGGAGATAGGAATCTTATGGATGTGTCTTCCCAGACTGACTCTGGACCTCAATACACAGATCTCAGTCTCTAGAGTAGCTAAAATTACAGGTGTAAGTCACTATGTCTGGCTTATTGTATGGTTTTTTTTTTAATAGTATTGTTAAGTCTAAAGTTTGGAAAGGGGTGAAATAAGGTATGAATCCATATTATTTATTATGTTCTTTACTAATATATTGTACTTTGGGTATAGTTTTATTTACTTTTAAAATGAAGTCTGTGTTTAAAATAATCTCATTGTACCTCATCACAGTTTTTTTTAATTAAATATTATCTTGAAGCAAATTATTCTTTCAGACTTTTTATCATTTTTCTTTTCCTCTGTCATGATTTCAGTCTCAATTTCTTTCTCAGAAATTATCTGACGGCAGTGATATCTCTTGTGTGTGTGTTTGTGTGTGTGTGTGTGTGTGTGTGTGTGTGTGTGTGTGTGTTGTGTGTGTGTGTGTGTGTGTGTGTGTGTGTGCGCGCGTGTGTGTTTCTAGCAGGGCATTTTTAAGTTATCTTTAAGTAGTTTTACAAAAAAGCCACTTAACAAATCAGTTCATAAATGTAATGTACTTTGATCAGAGTCACCACTTTCAACATCCTCACCCATCCCTCCCCTACTCAATCCTTCCCTCCTTTTCTTAATTTTGTAGACTATATGGTGAATTCTTGAAAGCAATCTTTTCCCTTGCCCCTACCCCATCCATTTCAAGTACTGTACCTTGGAACTTATTTCCTTTAACTTTGGTTTTGCCTTTTTAAGGAATTACAGTACTCAAGTTCTCCCTTGAATCTACCATATTTCAGTTCATACATTTTTGTAAGCCTGAATACCACCTAATATGTTTGCTTGTAAGTTTATAAGCTATATCTAACTTACACATATATGTGAAATTATGCATCCTTTTTCTCTCTGGACTTGACTTACTTCATGTCACATAAATTTTTCTAGGTCTCTCACTTTTTCTTCAAATGATACAATAGCATTCTTTTTAAATAAGTTTTTTATTGTTAAAATACTGTACAGAGGGGTTACAGTTGCATGAGCATGGTAATGAGTACATTGCTTACCAAGCAATGTTTTTTCCCTACCATCTGTGCCCTCCCACCTTCTCAACTACACTCCCCTACCCCCACCTAAAATGTAAAGTGCATTTTTCAACATAGATGTACAATACCATTCTTTCAATGCCTTTCCCCCCTAAATTTGATTTAGAGATTTATTTATGTAATGGATATGAAAACTGAATAAAATGCAATATAAATGTAAAATAGATTTACTGAACTTATCTTTATAAAAATAGTATCATGTGATAATAGAAATTATTTTTTCAGGTTAGTTAGACATGTATTGCCGCGGACCGGGTTCTGTCGGAACGACGAAGGATACCTAGGGGAGGAACCTGGAATAGGACGGGGAGATGGCAAACAGACAACTCACACACATTAGGAGTGGATGCTGAGTGCTGAGTGCGATTTAATGCAGAGGATAACAAACTTTTATAGCAAAAGTCTCCATAAGAAAGGGCAAAAGGTTACATAATCTTGCTGCAGGGCTTCATTCTTGGGTGGTCACCAACTGGTCGCCTGATAGGCACTTGTTTCCAGCTTTACCTCTATTTTTAAGAAATACAATGGGTTTCGATGATTGTCACCAATTAACCACTACTTTTTTCTATAGAGGCCTTAACTGTCCCATTAAGATCTTTCCTGTTCCTTCTTTAATAGTAAGCACCAAGGAGACTTAGATTTAGCAAGTCTCTTAGTAAATGAGGAAGTTCTTTCTCCTAAGTAGTTATCTCAGCAATTGCCATACATTCTTTCTGTTCTAGCCGCGCCTACAACTTTTTGTAAATCTTACAATTCCTTCTGGAGTGACTTTGTGAAACCCCCAATACTTTTATATTTACTTATAACTTGTCTACTAGCCTCCATAAGAGGGGTTTCAGGGTAGCACTTAACTCTGGTGAGTTAGTCATATTTTTAAGACACTCATCAGATATTGGAGTCGTCAACACTCTTAAGAAAGAGCTTTGAATAAGGGAACGTTGACAATGAGTAAGTACAATGAGCAGTAGAAACAGTAAAAGATTAATAGGCACTCTTATGAGGAAAAGATAGGCAGAAACACATCTTTTCCAGGGGTTTTGCCAGCCTTTTCCCAGGAGTAGGCCTCTTAGAAGCCCTATTCTCTAAGGTAGACTTCGGTGAAGTCCCAAAACTTGGAGATAGGTTTCTGTAAAGCCCCATTCTCTGAGGTAGACTTCGGTGAAGTCCCAAAACTCAGAGATGGGTCTCGAGGCCCCTATCATGGTCTGATAGATGGTTTCCCATGCTAAGCAGACTCTACTGGGGTCGGCGTGGCATTTGCCCCTTTTTTTTTTTTTTTTTTTTTTTTTTTTTTAATTTTCACCAGTCCTGACTCCGTGTATCAATTTTATACCAGCTGTCCTTGTAAGCTCCAATTTTAAGACATACTCATACCATTTGCGACATACTTAAACTTTCTGAGGTTTGTCTTAAAGACAATCCTTACTTTTCAAATTTCCCCAATTCTCTTTCCAAGGCTTTCTTTACTTCCTTCTTTCTTTACAATTCCTTTCCCAAGGCTTTCTTTACCACCCTCTTTCTTTACAATCTCTTGTCCATCTTTGTGGCTGTAGTTTAAAACTGCCCAATTTTCCTTTGGCTTGCGGAACCTTTATCTTAGAACAGCCTTAAGGCACCACCATGATGCAGAAGCTTGCTAGATTTTAAGGCTAAGAGTATTACCTCTATTGATAACACACTCAGGTTATTACCATATCAGAGTCAAACTAGGCTGTGACCCTAGAGTGGATTTCCAGTCACTATGCACTGAAGTGCCTAAGACAAGCAAGCCAGTGATATCCTTGTCCCCAATATCCACTGTGGGAAGAGAGAGGATTTCTGGATATCACCCAAAAGAATGTCCCACAAGATCTTAGATTTAGCAGCTTTCAACCAGGAAGCAGATTCAGGTGATGGAATCAAGCAGGAGTATCTCTGGTTGACTGTCAGGCCGTCGTTGAACTTTACCCATTAAGGTGTTCAGCAGTAGCAGTAGCAGCAACAGGGTCTCTCGTGCTGGGCTGCAAATTCCTACACAGACTGGTTAAGGATGCAAGTAATACATAGGCTTGGCAGGCCGTGACTCCGTTGGTTTCTAAGAACATTTAGACAATAGCCCAGGACAATTTACCAAAATAACTTTTTTTTTTTTTTTTTTTACTAACCAGATTTTTTTTTTTTTTTATAAATAGACACAGAAGGCTTAGTCTTGTAACCATCTCTGACAAATGCAGTCTCCACACTTGCACACCTACAGCTGTTAACACTATTCTTTATGCCTTTAAAAAATTATTTTACCTATTTTGCCTCATTTTTCCAAAACTGACTCTGGACCCTTGATCTTAAAATGGGGGTAGAAGGGCGAAGGTCAATCTTCTGTAACTTCTTCAAGCTGACTTTAGGGGCGTTGATCTTACCTAGCCAAGAACCTATAACCTTAGCCTATTTTACAAAGAGGCTATCAGGGTTAGATGTCATTAAGAACAATATTTAACTTTTGACAACTGCACAGACATTTTCTCCAGCTATAGCAGTGTAGCTTGTTTAGCACTCTGGTTTGCAAAAAGCATCTTTTTAGATGACTTAGGAATGTGATCTCTAGTGACCCTAACACAATGCCTGAGTTACCTTTGCAGGCCTTTAGACAGATATCAATAGAAACACACTCTCAGGTTTACAAACTTTTTCCTGAGAAGATGAATTTCATGTTACTGGTGTCAGCTCAATATTACTGCCAATTAGAGCTTTTGGCACATAAAGGGGTTAAGATTTAAGCTATCTCCCACATTTTATAACATTAGCTTTTTACTATCACAGAGGACTGGCAAGTTCCTGTCCCTTACAAGGTAGTCATGAACATTAGGCATGCTTCCAAACTATCTTCCTATGACCTCCCGGCTCTGATCAGTTTTGAAGGGCCACGCACAAATGACTCTAGGATCTGACATTTCTGCCATCCAAGCAGTGGCTTACTGCCTCTGGATGCTCCTCCATTGCTTTCGTCCCAGGAGTGTCTTCGCTACACTGGATAAATGCCTCATTGGCATTTTCCTTTAGCTGGTCGCTGGACTTGAACTTGGGGCCTGAACACTGTCCCTCAGCTCTACAGCTTAAGGCTAGCACTCTGCCACTTTGAGTCTCCAGCTTGGGGCTTGAGTACTGTCCCCTGACTCTTCAGTCCAGGGCTAGTACTCTGCTGGCTGAATAGAGGTGACAGCCTCTCAGGGACGTTTTTCTGCCCGGGCTGGCTTTGAACCAGTTTGCAGATCACTGAGTCTTATAAAAGGCCATTTTACTCCAATTAAAAGCAACAAGGTGGTCAACATAGAAGTAGCTTTTAAGCATGCACTTACCTGACACTTATTAAGAGTCAAAGTTACATCTGACAAACTGTAAGAATCCTCTGTGCTTTGCTTTGGGCTTGCTGGAAACTTAAAAAACCTGTAAGAGCAAACTAGAATAGCAATCATTTTGATAATCCTATTTTTTTTTTTTTTTTTTGCACATTGAGGCCAATGTCAAGAATGATTTTACATTTAAACTATATATCCAAAAATCCATTCCCTATTTTTTTAAACCTCTTATTAATCACCTTTAATATTTTATACTTTAGTTTTCATTTGCATTTTGAAAAGATCCCTTGAAATCTTGAGGCCAAGTGTCACTCATTGCCTCTTGGCTGCTTGTTTTAAAACAGACACACATTAAGATTTTTAAACTCAAATGACAATTTTCCTTA
Organism: Dipodomys merriami; assembly: GCF_024711535.1. Taxonomy (NCBI): domain Eukaryota; kingdom Metazoa; phylum Chordata; class Mammalia; order Rodentia; family Heteromyidae; genus Dipodomys; species Dipodomys merriami. Next base: position 55,702 of record NW_027203488.1, read on the forward strand.
ATGCAAGAATTACAGTCACCTTTACTATACCACAAAGCTAGATTTAACATCTTTATAACTTTTAAAAACATCCTAATTGTAGAACATAATTGAAAGTAAGCCACATTATACAAATAACTTTTTGCCCTCTTTTTAAGGCCTTCCTAATTTTAATGTTAACACATCCAAGGGAAAGTTTTTCCAGTACTAATCAGATCATCACACCACTCATTTTAACCATCATGTTTTCAGTGTCTATCTGCAGGGAAAAGAGACAGAACAACGATGGGCCACTTGGCCCCTCCTATGGAATGGCCACACACTCTATCTGACTCTTTAGGGTTAGATGAACTGCGTTTGTGCCAGCTTGCCTCACCATGGGTGGACTCCTCCCAGGGCCTGTCCCACTGCATGACCAGCTGAACTGCACTTCTGCTTGTTCACCCTTCACCTCTAAAGATAGGTCTTCTGTTGGTTTCTAAGTTTTTCCCTGTCTCTTCTCTTGGTTCTCAAATGAAATACAGTTTTAGATAGACAGAACAGGTAACATCTTTGAAAGTGTTAAACTAACCTTTACATTTAAATTTCTAATATTTATCCCCAAATTTTAGCCAAGGGAATTAGACCCCAAACAGCCAATGCATTTTTGTTAAGCCAGATAACTTGATTACAGTATAAACAGTCTTATGCATTTTAAAATATTAGTTTTTAAAATACCAGATTTTCTAATTTGCAAGTTAAAGAACCTTTTAAAAAGCCATTTAAAACAATGTGAAGATTTTTAAAATTTTTGGTAATGTCCAAACCTCATAACCTTTTGAATTTTTAAATTAAAACTCACCCAATTGTTACAGCATGCTGACAATTTTTTATCTTTGAACACGTTCACAAACACACACAAAACACACAGATCTTAAAGCGCGCAAAAATCAAAATCAGTTGTACGTACACTTTCTAAAGGTTTTAAACAAAAATTTAAGACAGTATTTCTTTTAAACTAGGTACCTTTGTTGGGCTTAATTTTCCCAGAGCTTGCTTATCTAGCAAGGCAATTCACTAATTAGTCTTTTGAATCTCTGTGCTGTTCTCATTCAGCAAACTGAATCCAGAGTCTGCTGAGTGAGCCTGTCACACTCACCCAAATCTTCCCTACCTCAGAAAACATAAAACGAACACACACACTAAACAAGACAAACAAGTGGCCACAAAGACAAAATTAGGTCTCAGTGAATGGGGTGACATCTCACCACTTACCAGGGGACTAGAACCCCCTCTACTTATTCTAGAGAATTTTTCTTTTTAGATTCTTCTGAGATTTTCAATTATACTGAAATTATACCCCCTCTCTTTTACCTCTTTGAAATGATTGAGCAGGAGGTTGAGAGGAGTAAGCTTGCTTTGTCCTTGCCCCATCTCTGGGACAAGGAGTGTCCAAATTAATAAAACTGAGATAAGAAAGAAAAAGAAGTTAAAATTACACACACATACACACACACCACATACGGGGGTTGGTAATGTATGTGCACTTGGTCACGCTTTCTCTGGGGAGGTGGGCAATCTGGTCCGGGCACTCCTGTAATTCTAAAAGGGTGGAAGGGGCAATTAAGTGGGAAATGCGCACTCTTCCTCTGGGTCTAGGGGATCAGTAAGCCCCTCATCCACCAGCCCCAGGGCTGCGTGCCTAAGATTCAAATTAGAGTTAATAGAAGACATATACGCACACTCAAGACAGACAGCAAGCGCGTCAGACTGCTGGTCAGACAGTCTGTCCAGAAGGGCTTCCAACCAGAGAGAATCGGCCAATCGGGGGGACTCGAACCCCCTCTACCCGATCTCGAGGACAGCCCCACCCAGGGGTCCAGGGGACGTCTCCCACTGGCCCCACTGGCAGTCTTATAGCGCGTCCGCCAAGACTCTCCGCCAGCCCCAAGACCACACCTGCAGGCAGGCTTTCACCATTCCTGAAATATGAAAATTGTATCAAATGATCTAACTGTTTCTTATTCTCTTGGGGAGGGGCTGGTTGCCCCTCTGTCCGTTTTTTGTTTCCTCTCAAAGGAGGAGTTCCCTCTTTATGGAACTTAGATTTACATTCACTTTTTCAGTGGTTTCCTTTTTCCATTTTTTTTTGTTTCCTCTCAAAGGAGGAGTTCCGTCTTTATGGAACTTAGATTTACATTCACTTTTCCAATGGTTTCCTTTTTCCTGCGGGAACCAAGGATTAGTTTGTTCTCCCACTGCTACTGTGGAGTATATGTTTTAAAATAGAGACAAACTATCCTTATTCTTAGAAGATGAACTCCCCATGATTTGCTCGTTATCTTTCTCAGTCACAACTGAGGGGCCTGCAGCACCCCAACGAGCTTCTGACTACTATTCCAGGTGAAAAGAAAAGAGAGAGAGAGAGAGATAGATGCTTACCTCCCAAGGTTCCTTGACTGAAGAAACTGCTTCTTGCCCCGCTCTGAGCCCCACGTTGGGCGCCACCTGCCGCGGACCGGGTTCTGTCGGAACGACGAAGGATACCTAGGGGAGGAACCTGGAATAGGACGGGGAGATGGCAAACAGACAACTCACACACATTAGGAGTGGATGCTGAGTGCTGAGTGCGATTTAATGCAGAGGATAACAAACTTTTATAGCAAAAGTCTCCATAAGAAAGGGCAAAAGGTTACATAATCTTGCTGCAGGGCTTCATTCTTGGGTGGTCACCAACTGGTCGCCTGATAGGCACTTGTTTCCAGCTTTACCTCTATTTTTAAGAAATACAATGGGTTTCGATGATTGTCACCAATTAACCACTACTTTTTTCTATAGAGGCCTTAACTGTCCCATTAAGATCTTTCCTGTTCCTTCTTTAATAGTAAGCACCAAGGAGACTTAGATTTAGCAAGTCTCTTAGTAAATGAGGAAGTTCTTTCTCCTAAGTAGTTATCTCAGCAATTGCCATACATTCTTTCTGTTCTAGCCGCGCCTACAACTTTTTGTAAATCTTACAATTCCTTCTGGAGTGACTTTGTGAAACCCCCAATACTTTTATATTTACTTATAACTTGTCTACTAGCCTCCATAAGAGGGGTTTCAGGGTAGCACTTAACTCTGGTGAGTTAGTCATATTTTTAAGACACTCATCAGATATTGGAGTCGTCAACACTCTTAAGAAAGAGCTTTGAATAAGGGAACGTTGACAATGAGTAAGTACAATGAGCAGTAGAAACAGTAAAAGATTAATAGGCACTCTTATGAGGAAAAGATAGGCAGAAACACATCTTTTCCAGGGGTTTTGCCAGCCTTTTCCCAGGAGTAGGCCTCTTAGAAGCCCTATTCTCTAAGGTAGACTTCGGTGAAGTCCCAAAACTTGGAGATAGGTTTCTGTAAAGCCCCATTCTCTGAGGTAGACTTCGGTGAAGTCCCAAAACTCAGAGATGGGTCTCGAGGCCCCTATCATGGTCTGATAGATGGTTTCCCATGCTAAGCAGACTCTACTGGGGTCGGCGTGGCAATGTATAACCTTTGTTTGTACATTTAGTTGACTATCTGGGGTGTTTTTCCATGTATATAATTTATTCAGTTTGTATAACAAAATATAAATTATAGATAAACTATTATTCATTAAATAATACATCAATTATTTTATTGTTATTATCTGTAAGTAGATGCACAATGGAATTGCCACTTAAAGTAGTTTATTAATATATTTTGATTAATGTCACATCTTCCAATAGTCTCACCCATTCATCCCTTACCCACACCTTCCTTAAGTCTTTTTAATTTTGTAGGATATACTTTGGATTCTTAATTGTATTTTTCTCCTACTCTCCTCTTCATTTGTCCATCCCTTTCCCTACCCGACCCTACCCCTTTTGAGTACCCACGTCCTTTTGTACCTAGTTAAAAATATGATTTTTCTATATTTTCAAGTTCTCAATTTTCCCAGTTTCTATATTCCACAGGTCTATATTTTCTAGTTTGTAATTTTGACGTCAGAGACTGGGGATAGTTCTCTCTTAAAGAACAAGGTAGCATACTAATAAACTTGGATTTATTAGCCAATAACAACCCTGTTCAAATATACATCCATTATCTACTAATTTATTCAATGGCTTATACAAGTTACCAAGATCTTGTACAGTATCAATTTATTCCTGTTAAATGAATGTGTTAGAGCTCAGAGGGTGTTGTAAATTTTACTTAAATTAATTGAATAAAAAATCACAACCAGGGCTGGGAAGGTGGCTCAGTGGTAGAGCACTTGCCTTGCATGCATGAGGCCCTGGGTTCGATTCCCCAACACATAAGCAAAAAGAAAAAAAAACAGGAAGTGGCGCTGTGGCTCAAGTGGTAGAGCACTAGCCTTGAGCTGAAGAGCTGAAGGATGGCGCCCAGGCCCAGAGTTCAGGCCCCATGACCGGACCCCCCCCAAAAAATTACAACCATAGAAAAAAGTTCTTTATAAAATATCATTTACTTTTCTCCTTTTGTCCTTTATGGAATAGTAAAAGGTTTTATATAGGAACAATATAAATTCTCTTCAGTTAACATTGTGTGTCTATTCAGGTAATTCAATGAGTTGAATATTCTTTACCACTATGGCCTTTGCCCATGTTATTAGTTTGAATGACTCATCATACACTTGAACTGTTAGCTCTTGTGTTACAGAAGACATTCATATTTTCACACTTAATGCAAAATACATTGCTGAGTAAAATGAATGCAATGCACAATTGTGATCGTGCAGTATGCATAAGTAAAAGATTGGTGGCCTTTCTACTTTAAAGGAAACATTGAAATATATTACAGAAAGAAATTTTGTCTTCCACTCTAACAATGAGATGTACAAGACCCTATGTTGAAAATGAACTTTACAACTTGGGGGGAGGGGGAGTTGGAGAGGTGGAATGGGAAGAGATGGTAGGGGAAAACAAAGGAAGAGGTAACAATGCTCAATAGGAAATGTACTCATTACCTTACTCATGTTACTGTAACCCCTTTGTACAGTACTTTTATAATAAAACATATATTAAAAAGAGAAATTTGGTCTCAAAAATATGTTTAGAGATTTAAGTACTGACAGTATGTTTACTAGTATAGCTATGACTATTTTGGTTCCATAAATAATGCAAAGTGGTTAAAATTGAAAGCTGGCCTTTATACTTTATGCTTTATACCTTAGTAATCATTATATCATGCCTATTGGATTTTTTTGATTTGCAGGGAGACTTGGAACATCTAGACAGTCTAACAATGTGATGTGAGGTTGAAATTCAGAAACTTGAGAAATCACCCATGTCAATGCAAGATCTACTCATTGAAGTTACCACACCAAGGCTCAGATAAGTGTTCTTGATTGGCCATATTCCATGCAGTTGTATCTTACCCAATTCAATGTCAGGAGCTTCCATTTCTCAGCAGAGGGAAAACAAATAGAAGATCTACACTTGAAACTTTCTTATAATGTTTTTATATAATTCCTATAAAACTATAGGAATTATATTTCCTTTCTCCCAGTGGAATGTAACAGTTCACTTTTATCTATAATAAAACACACCCAGGAATATAACATCTCTAAGTATAATTTTAGTAAGTTATCAAACCTAAGATTAATCAGAGTGTGCTTATAAATTAGGGACATGTCTGAAGTGAGAGTAGTCTGCATTGTTTATTAACTTCAGAATGTGTCCATTCCAGTTTTTAAAAAAAGATAAAATACATACAGTTTTTCTTTTCAATGCTTGCTAAAACCTTAGTCAATGAGAACATTCAAATTTTATATTCCGTGGTCAAAGGGGGTGAGATATGCAATAGATTCATTTCTTTCTTTGTCTCACTTTTTATTTTTGGTCGGTCGTGGGGCTTGAACTCTGGGCTTGGGCGCTGTCCCTCAGCTCTTCAGCTCAAGGCGAGAGCTCTACCACTTGAGCTACAGCGCCACTTCCGGTTTTCTGGTGGTTTATTGGAGATAGGGGTCTCATGGTCTCTCATACCCGTGCTGGCTTTGAACCGCGATCCTCAGATCTCAGCCTCCTGAGTAGCTAGGATTACAGGCGTGAGCCACCAGCGCCCGGCTTCTTTGTCTCACTTTTAAATCATCCCCATCCTTCCTGGAAAATGAAAAGGCTATGTGTTTTGTTTTTATAAATAAACTACAAACATAAGCATAAGTTATACATAAAGCAGAGTATAGGTAAATAAAGCATGGATGCTGTCTTGAATTCTCCTCCACCTGATTGTTAGCTAGAGGCCAGCAAAATAGCTGTATACCCTGACATTGGGTGGCAATGTCTCATGCCTGTGATCCTTGCAACTCAAGAGGCTGAGATCTGAGGATAATGGTTCAAATCCATGTCAGGCAAGGAAATTTGTGAGACTTTTACCTCTAGTTAATGAACAAAAAGCCAAAAGTGAATCTGGGGTCAGGTAGTAGAGAACTAAGGGATAGTGCACAGTTCCTGAGTTCAAGCCCAAGTGTCAGCATGCAAATTAAATATATATGTATATATTTGTATACATATATATGTATATATACATATGTATATTCCTGTATATCTTATATGGGATTATGAAAAGCTGTTTACTCTCTGAGCAACAATCACTACATAAGAATGTCTTTGCAACTGGGCACTGGTAGCTCATACCTGTAATCTTAGCTACTTAGGAGCCTGAGATCTGGGGATCACAGTATGAAGCCAGTCCAGGCAGGAAAATCATTGAGCCTCTTATCTCCAATTAACAACCAGAAAACTGGAAGTGTTGCTATGGCTCAAAATGGTAGAATGCTAGTCTTGAGCAAAAAAGCTGAAGGACAATGTCCAAGTCCTGAGTACAAGTCCCACAACCAACTACAATAAAATCTATGATGGCTTAATTTTGTTAAACAGGATTGGTGTTCTTGTTACTTAGCATAATGTGGCCAAATCTAATCAAGCAATACCCTTTTTAAAAATGAATGACCAGGCCGGGCGCCAGTGGCTCACGCCTGTAATCCTAGCTACTCAGGAGGCTTAGCTCTGAGAATCGCAGTTCAAAGCCACCCCAGGCAGGGAAGACTGTGAGACTCCTATCTCCAATAAAACCACTAGAAAACCAGAAGTGGCACTGTAGCTCAAGTGGTAGAGCGCTCGCCTTGAGCTGAAGAGCTGAGGGACAGCGTCCAGGCCCATAGTTCAAGCCCCATGACCGACAAAAAGAAAAAAAAGAATGACCAAATGGCAGATTTCAGAGGAAGATAACACTGTCTGCTTAACTTGAATCAGAGCATGTCTGTCTCACTTCCTATGTCCTGGGAGAGAGTGCCAGGAAACAGAGTTTCCCAAAGTAATTGTTCTGAAAAATGAAGAGGATGTTATTAAAAATTGGATGTTGGATAAATAATGTGTGCCAATTATAGTAGAGTTTGAGACTGCCAATTTGTTTCTATGAAGATCTGTCTCTCTTCCAAATTAAGTGTGTTATGATTATTTCATTTCTTTTATAAAACCTGCATGGTACAAAGTCAAGCAGTTGACTTACTATCATAATACAGCATTTTATATATGATGTGTAAGTATGAAACTTTGGACTGCTTTGTGGTAACTATCCACTATTTTATCTGAATTGATTGTTTTCAACAGCATGTATGTAGCTAAGTTCAATTTAATGAAAAATAAAAGCTGTGATTGATCCAGTCATCCTGTTCAATCTGTATGGGGCATATTGATTCAAAGTGGCATTTTGAAATTTAATTAAATCTAGCAGTCTTGTATATTTTACATATAGTATTTACACAGTGGCCTACCAATGTGCTTGATTTTTCTCCCCTTCACTATTGAACCTACTTGCTGTTTTTAGTTTGTTTGTCCACATTTAATCCCGGATAGAAATCAGATAATACAGAGTTTTCTCGTGAGGTATAAAGCTCTATTGAAATAATTTTAAACTAATAATAGGTTCTAAAAATTCTATAACATGTTCAGGATTATGTTTTAGGATTTCGCTGACGCTATTTATAATTGTGAATTCAATGGTTTAAAAATTGTTTAAATAGGGATACAGGTGGACCTATTGCAGCAATGAGATGTACAAGTCGTTATGTTGAAAACACTTTACAACTCTGGCAAGTGGTGGGGGGGCAGGATGGGAAGGGACGGGAAGGGGAAACAAAGAAGGAGGCATTAATGCTTGATAAGAAATGTACTCATTATCTTGCCCATGTAATTTTAACCCATGTGTACAGTATTTTCACAATAAAAATGTTGATGGACTTCAATAGAATATAAAATATAGAGAGTTTTCACATTGCTGTTAGTATGAATCAAATTTTATGCTGATTATTCTTATAGTTATTATCTCATGTAATTTTTCATTCCATATGTTAATATCTTTAGGGTGATTTGATGAATGAAGGAATTAGAACTAGAAGGAATTATATAAATTTGTCCTCATATTTATATATTTAAAATAAATAGCCAGATCCACGACTTTGTCATTTGAAATTAAGCATTTTACATATTATGACTTTTTACAAGTTAAGTTTGATGAACTTAAAATGTTTAAGCTTATTAGAATCTATTTAAATGAGAGATATATCTTTATAGGTTAAAACAATGATTTTCATGAAAAAATAGTACTTTTTTGGGTGGGAGGTTTCTGAATTGCTGGAAGTTATAGCATAAGTTTAATAGAGGGATATTTCTCCAACTAATAATTGTCTTTAATGTTTTACAGACTTTAATATCAACTTTAATATCAACATTGAACAATTCTTAAATAACATTTGGTTACTCCATTCAAGTCAGTAGCTACATTTTAATATATATTTAAAAATGCAATATATAATCACTTTTAATTTCTGTGAATTAATTGGAGAAAAATAAAACTTTGGAAAATACTAAACTTTGTCATTTCAATAGGTATATTATTTAATGATTTATCCTTGTGTTTCAATTTTATATATAAGAAGAAGATATCAAATATTTTTTAAATATTTCCCTAATAAATACATCCATTCACTGTCTTTATCAGCTTGGGCTAATATAATAATATAACTAACATGGCTTAAAAAAACAAACAAGTATTTATTTTGTCTCAATTGTCAAGGTGCAAAGCAGGTAAATTCTTGATTTGGTTTGTAAACCTCTACTTTCTCACTTTTTTTCTGGCACTGATACTTGGATTCAATGCTTGGGCACTATCCTGTAGCTTTTTAATGCTCAAGGCTGTCACTCTGTCACTTGAACCACAGATCTGCTTTTGGGTGGTTAATTGGAAAAGAGAGTCTGACAGAGTTTCCTGCTCCAGATCGTTCCAACCTTATCCTCAGATCTCAGACTCCTAAGTTAACTACACATGAATAGAGGAACGAGTCACCAGTGCTCAGCAATTACTATATTCTTGTATGTTTCCTTGGTGCTCCTGAAAAGATAGAGGAAAAGATTAGTTGTTTCTTTGTCCTCTTCTAAGCATGTCCACCTTTTAGCTTTAAGACTTCATTTAGTCCCAATTACATTCATAAAATCTTCGGCTGCAAATATGGTCATATTAAAGGTTAATAGATCAAACTCAGAATAGAGATACCTGCTTAATATTTGCAAGCACATAAATTAAGCTATAGGTGAGATGCTGGAAATATAAATATTCTACATCCTGAAGTTTATACATGGTGGAAAGAATAAATTTATAAGTGGTAAATAAAACACAGTAACACAAATAACTCTGATGGAATTGAAAGTCAGGAAGATGGTTCCAAGGATAGATCTAGAAATTAGAGATAAATGGATAGAGGAAATGGTGGGTGAATACAAATTGAATATTCAATATTATATATGTGAAAATGGAACCAGTTACCTTTGGGGTTTGGGGAATGGGTGTGGTTGGGAGAAATGATGCAAGGGTGACATTTATCAATATGCTTTGTGCTTCTAAACTGATGTGTTGAATTGAAACCCTTTTGTACAACTACTTAATGATAATATATACATGCAAACATATACCTATATATATATCTATAAAAATATTGTACATACATAAAAATATTGTAACTATTAAAATTGTTGAGAAATAAGGGTAAATGAATGAGTTCAAGCAGTGATGAGGATTGGATTTAAAGCAAGAACCATCCAATCAAACTACAGCAAGGACTGCAATTTGTCATGAGCCTGTTGTGAATCTCTCTGGGCTGTCCATGGTAAAGGCCTATATTCTCAATTACATTTGAAGCAAAATTTGCTTTCTAGCATGTGAGAATGAAATGGAAAATGCTAAAGGAAAAAAAAGTCGATAGTTTCAATTAGATAGACAAGTTGTGGGCTTGGATGTAGCTCAGTGGCAAAGCACTTGCCTAGCAAGTGCTATGTCCTGGGTTCGATCCCCAGTACCAAAAAAGAAAAGACAAAAAAGAAGACAAGTTGTGAGGCCGGGAAAGATGATGGCATGTTATTTAGATGAATTGATTTAAATCTTTTTTTTTTTTTGGGTCCGGTCGTGGGGCCTGAACTCTCGGCCTGGGTGCTGTCCCTCAGCTCTTCAGCTCAAGGCTAGCACTCTACCACTTGAGACACAGCTCCACTTCCGGCTTTTTTCTTTTTGCTTATGTGGTGCTGAGGAATCGAACTCAGGGCCTCAGGCATGCAAGGCAAGCGCTCTACCACTGAGCCACCTTCCCAACCCTGATATAAATCTTTTCTAGGACAAGAAACCAGGGTGTGTAAATGTAGGAGTAATGTGGGTGTGTCAAAGCAAACACCTAAATCTATAGGAAGAACTTTGAAAACACACCCTATTCTCCAAGAATGGAGGCACTGGCTAAAATGAAGTTTGGAGGAAAAGATCAGAACTCAATTATGTGCAAGTGGAAGATTGCTCAAGAAACAGTGAGGCCCCATGTTGCCACTAACTTGTTTATCAGTGTTCTGAAGAAAAACAGATCAAGTGGGATGGAAAGGGTTGGAGACTGAGAGGAATGAAGATAGAAGAAGAAGAGAAGATTATGAAAACTGGCTCAATTATAGTAGTTGAAAAAACTGAGGAATTACATGATCTACCATGAGAGCTGGGGAACCAAAAGAAAAAGGAAAAAAACACAGTTGTGCATCTTATGCTAAAGATAAGGACTGAGATATAGGTTTTCTAATGTTCATTTAATATTCCAAGGCAAAAAAAAGTCCTAGTTCAAGGAATGAGAAGAATTTGTCCTTAATTCATTCACATTTTGGGTGTACATAGACTCCTGTTGATTGGATAATACCTGCTAACTTTCACAAGCAATCATCTTTGTAGGATCTACTATTTCAATTTCTGACTTCTCGGCAGTTTCAAAATCTTGAGAACATACACAGAGGTATTTCCACGCCTTTGTCCACTCAAGAGTTCACACATAAAATTACATCACTCTATGATTTTATGTCCTCACAGATTCACTACTAACTTCCATGACCCTAATTTTTAGTAGGAAAGAATTTAGTACCTTAGAGAGCTTGTGACAGAATTTGGGCTAATTGGTATTCCTGAAAAATTTAGAAGGATGACAGCAAATTTAGGGATAGAGTTTTTTTTTGTAAAAGAAAATGGCATAAATTGGAAAATAATGGAAAACATTAGCAAAAGGAATTCTGGAACCACAAAAGAGACAGATTTAACTAAGTGAGTAGTTTTTTCCTCCAAAAAGAGTAGCAATCATTTTTATGTAGTTTAGAAAACATATCAATGTAAAGAATAGGGTTATCACACCTAGAAACAAGGATATTATTAAAGAATAATAATGCAATGACAATAACAGTATTTAAAGAATTATACAATAAAAATTCAAAGGGGCTGGGAAGGTGTCTCAGTGGTAGAGCAATTGCCTTGCATGCATGAGACCCTGGGTTTGATTCCTCAGCACCACATAAGCAGAAAAAGCCAGAAGTGGCCTGTGGGTCAATTGGTAGAGCATTAGCTTGAGCTGAAGAGCTGAGAGACACTGCCCAGGCCCAGAATTCAGGCCCCATGACTGACCAAAAAAAATTCAAGAATTACCTCTAAATTACCTTCAATATTTTTCATGAAATATTCCACAAGCTGTCACAAGCATGCATACAAATACATTTTCAGTTTAGTTTAAATTTAGACAAAGTGGCTTTCTGCAAACCCAGCTACTATGACCTATCTAAAAATCTAGAAATTGTTGCAAGAAAAGCTTGCTTTTCACCATCCTCAACTCTGTTCTCACCTCAGCTGCTGACTTTTTATTTTTGTTTAAGAAGCCATGCCATTTGGGGAATGGCTAGTTACATCTCATGTTAAAAACTAGAGTCCCCTCTTTCCTTTGACCTCTCCCCTTTTTTTTCTTTCTCAGGACTACAAAAATCAAAAGAAATGTTGAACTAGTGGGGCTGTGATTTCCCACTTGCACTCTTAGTACTGTTCATAAGAGTGACCTTGGAATTCTAAAGTCTAAAATGACTTGGAGGAAACTTTCCATGCAATATCACTTGATTTGTTTTCAGACACACACACAACCATCAACTAATTGAAACACTCCATGGGTTTATTTATTTTTAATGTACAATGAGTTAAATTAAATGGCTCTTTACATTGATCTGAGTGACTGTAGATTGGTAAAGAAATTCCCAAGTGTAGGGAGGAGGCAGTCACCTTGAACTTGATTTTTGGTGACAGTTCCAATTCCTCCATCCTTACATGATACTCCAGCTATGGAAAAGGAAAATTAGTAAACTTTCATATAGGTCAAAGTACTACTAGACATTGTCTGCTTCCTTAAACTCCATTCTCAATTCACAAGTGGAACAATGTAATTTTTTCTCTTTTTTTCCTGTTGTTTTATTTAATTAACTACTCTTTACAATTCTGTCATTAAAACAAAAAGTTAGTACTGAGTCCTGGAGGTTTAGCACTATGTAACACAATCCACAATTCCTGTGAATTTACATGGACCCATGTATGTTAATTTCAGAGGGAATCTCATTACTTAATGCAGTAAAAGCATGGCAAATAGTGGCATAACAAAACAATACAAATCTTGACAACTTTTATTTTAACTATCACAAACAAGTTAAGCCAGGCATCAGTGGCCTGCATCTGTTTTCCTTGCAGTTCAGGAAGCCTGGATCTAAGGATTGAGATTCAGCTTGAGCATGGAAAGTCCATGAGAGTCTTGTCTCCAACAAACAAGCAAAATGTGGGAAATAGTGGTGTGAATCAAATAGTAGAGCACAATTCTTGGGAGAAAAAGTTAAGGCAAAGGACCTGAGTTTAAGCCCTAGTACTTGGCCTCCACCTACAAAAAATGATAGAATAAATGGAATGTCACTTTATTGGTGAGATTCATCTACAGAAAGGATTTCTGTACCTGTGTCACCTTTAGGAGTTATGAACATGTAGATTATCAATGGATTAATTTTGTAATTACAAATAAAATTAGAATTTGGGACTGCTCTCTCAGATACTAAAAAGTTATCTACCATTATAATAGTAGATTTCAAAACAAATCTTAGGAGAAATGTGTGACTCCATCTAAGACATAAAATGTCCTGGAAGATAGAAGATAATTCAAAGCTGATGTATCATCACAAGAATGAAAATTAAGTAGACATCAAGAGAGTATCATACACTTTTTAAAACTTTTTCATTGTAGGTGAACACAACCATCTAATCTCAAAACCAGAGCTGATTATGTTATCATAGTATTGATCATACTGACATTATCATGATAATATTGATATTATGATAATATTGAGAGGGAATGATAGCATGGTAATATCACATGAAATATGTCATATGAAAAAATTCATGGTTCAATGTCAAAGAATATGGGCTTTTAATAATTTTACATATTCAATAAAACCAATAAATTTTCATGGAATTTTTTCTTATTTATTTTGTACTGATTATAAAAATCATTAACATTTCCTATTTCTTAACTATGAAATAATTTCTACCTGAATTCATAATTGAAGCTATTAATGGTTCAATACATACTACATCTCTATCCAAATTTAAACAAAATTGAAATTTTTGTCTGTGTTCAATAAAAGTCAGTGGAGCATGTAAAGTGGTGTTTTCCTAGAAACAAAAATACACCACATAAGGATTACAAAATGATTTTCTTAAATTAATTAGCTATGGTGCAAAGCAGACCATATATAGATATATACTGAGCGATTTTTTTCACAGTCTAGCATAGTAAATGCACACTTCTCCCCAAACTAGTACAATACTCCAGAATGGTTATTACATTGTTGGTGCAAACTGAATACTACTTATAAGTGAAGAATTAGAAAAATTAGGGCTGAGTCCATTTTACAATTTGCTAATTTGCTAACTGCTGATTCTGCTTCTGTAAACTTGCTTACGCTGGCACTGACCCTTCCCTTCCCAAAAATGAGTTAAGAAGTTTCAGGGACCAGATGCCGGCCCCAGGACAAGGTCAGTGGTCGTAGATAAAGAACAGACAGTACGTGTTCCTCAGTTCCCATTTAGAAATTCCCCAGACAGGACCTTGAGACAACGACCACCTGGCAAGACCACAAGCTAAGCCAAATGTCAACCAATCATAGGCCTGTAACCATGTAAACTCCCCCCTTAAACCAACCATGGGCCAGTCATTTTACAAAGAGTGTTACAAAATTTCCCACATGGCAAAGTGATTGTTGGTGTATATGGTGACCTTTAAATGGACCAATCATGGGATGCTTTGTGTTATGCGTTAATCTTGTGGGTTTTGCCTTTAAAAAGGGCTTGTAACCGCTGCTCGGGGCTCCCTGTCTGCTCGGGACAGAGAGTCCGTTTGCGCAAACGTCAAATAAACTCCTCTTGCTTATTGCATCTCCCGGCCTGGAGTCTGAGTTTTCTGGGGTGCCCTCCTGTTGACGAAAGTATCCTAGGGGACTAGGGTCTTTCATAAGGAATACTAATAGTAATGATATTGTGATCATTTCCAAGACTATTGGAGAATAATAAGACGGTTCAATATGCATCATTCTTGAATTCTTGCAGAAGTAGTTTTTAATTTTTTATCTGAAAAATAATAGCATGACATTAGGGAAACAAATATATGTTAGTTTATATAAACTTGTAGATATTTAATGGGCAGCATTTGTTTTCAAAGAAATTTTTGTTTTATCAATTTCTTCAGCTGAAATTTGCTTTTTTGCTAAAATATATTTGGAACCATAATTTTAAGTTATATGTCAACATGATTTCATTTAATATTTCATCTAGAAGAAAATCTCATTAAGACAAAAATAAAAACCTAAAGTTGCCATGAATGTAAAGCAGAAATAAGTGGAAAAGAAGAAGCATAATCAAAGCACAATGTGTGCATGTATAGAAATGTCCCAGTGAAATCCACTAACATGGATATTAATGAGTATAACACACTTAAAATTTGTTAATGATTATTATAGAAAACATGGCATGTATCTGATATTTTTCTTATTACCTGAGCCCTATTGTTCATGCACATGAATGAAATAATACAATTTTTAATAACGTATTGCATTTTGTCAATGAACTATTTTGAACTCTAAGAAATGAAGAAATATTGGTCCCAGTACAACAACAAATGGAATGTGAACTTGTGTCTGCCTGACAAGGCTAAAAGCTCTTTTAGACTTTCTCTTCTATCTCAGATAAAATAAAATCAGACCAGGATATTTCTATGAAGAACTACCAAAACTGAAACAACAAAATACAAAAGAAACATGTGAAGTAAGAGGCAGTAAAAAAAATGACACTGGAGGACTGATAAGAAACACAGAAAAATCTCACAGGTGTAAACTTAAAATAGAAGGAAAGAGACACAAGTCTGGGAGGCAAAGTCTGCAATGACTTTTTCTGAAGGCTAACCTCAGATTTGGGAAGAAATTGAGTCTCCATTCCAGATGCTAGGCAATTTAAAATTACAACATAACAACATAAAAAAGAGAGATCTATTTAGTTCTATTTCTTTTCTCCTTAGAATGTATTTATTCTGGTTTTTAAACTACATTGGATAGAAGACAAGGATCAGTGGAGGAGACGGGGAAAAACAAGTCGTTTAAGGATTCAGGTGGACCTGTTGCAACAATGAGAAGTACAAATTGTCATGTTAAAAACGAGCTTTACAATGTCGGTGGGGGGTAGAAAAAGGGGGAAGGATTGGGTGGGGGGGTGGGGGGAGGCTGGGAAGGGAGGTGAAGGGTAAACAAAGGAGGAAGCTGCAATGCTTGGTAAGAAATGTATGCATTATCCTGCCCATGTAATTGTAACCCCTCTGTACAGTATGTTCACTAATAAAATAAAATTGACACACACACACACACACACACACACACACACACACACACACACACACACACACACACACACAAAGAAAAGCTCAGAAATGTAGAGACCTTAAGGCACTGACCCAAGTGTAAAAAAGTTCACAAACTACCATGAATTGTGGTTCATCCAGTGAATGTATTTTAAGCCACGTGACTCTGAACTATAAAGTGATTTCAGATGAGGAGTCTTTTGAGCAATAAGTAATTTGGTTGCTCACTGTAAATTGTCTTCTTTTAGAAATGAAAACTCACTCATTTCCCCATAAGTTATTAGTAGTTTTAGCATTATGTCTTTAAAGTTTTTAAGGAAAACAGGAATGAGGTAAATACCTTCTACAAAACAGATCTGTATGATATATTGGTCATGCATGTAGTCCCAAAGGTCAGAGAATCTAAATATGTTAGTCTGAGATGACTTCTTGAGGAAAAACAATGTCAGTAAAAACTACTGAATATTATGCTTAGTTTCTGTGGTTTTCTGGTACTCATTTATATGCTCAAATACATAATGCTTTAAGAATTCTTTATTATGTAATACATGCCTTTTATAGGAAGACCCAAAAGGGTTAAACAGTCCTATTATATCAAACATATATCATATCATAACCATATCATATAAACAGCACTAATATGTACATAGTCATTGATGTATGACTGTTTCTTACAAGTTTTAGCTTTGTAATTTGGGCAATAATTGTGAAAATCTTCAAGTTATATTAAAATCTATTGCTAACATTTCAAACTATAGGGCACTCAGTCTATCTTGGATATAGACATCTTGTTTATTTATTTATTCAGTACTAGTTCTTGAACTCATAGTCAAGATTCCAATTCTAGCTATTTTTCTGGTTAATTGGAAATAAAAAGTCTCATAGGTTTGTTTACTGAAGTTGCCTTCGAACTTTGATACTCGCATCTCAGCATCCTTAATGGCTAGGATAACTGATACGTGCCTTTAACATGGCTTCTATCTTTAATTTTAAAAGTTTACATTTTGAGCTATAAATGTCCCAATTTAAACAGACTATTTAACGTTATGTTAAGATTTTTAGATTATTTGCAAAGTTAAGAAACAATAGTATTTTTCAATGTTGCTTTAAAAGCTAATATACATTTATGCAGCTTGCATACACAATACATGCACACATCCATTCTTTTCCTTTTCCTGCTTTTTAAAAATAAAGTGTTATTTTTCTAAGGATCTGAAAGCCCATATAATTTTGAAACTGTTTTAGGGAGCTTTTCCATTATTTTTTTGCTTGCTAATTACTTTTCTTATCCAATTTCATTTGCAGTTTGAATAAATAAACTGTTACTTTCTGCCTGTGGGTTACTAGAAGAACAGACACTATGCAGCTGTAATAAAATCATAAATTTTTTTGAACAGGCAATTTCCAACTTAGACTTCCACACAGGGTTTTTAATTTCTAGGGTTAGAGAAATAAGTTTATTGAACCTTCAGAGCTTTATGCTAATTTATGAAGTTTGCATTGGTGGAGATTAAGGAAAATCATGATATGTTGTATTTTGACATTGTAAACTGTAATTTTAAGGACAATTAAAGTGATTATCTTTCATACTGCTTAATCTATATTTCAAATTTTGTAGAGGCAAGATTGGATTTTGTAGCAATAATTTTACTGTGTGTGCATCTCCCATTGCAAATCTTAAAGAAACTTGTATAATTTGAATTATTGGTCAAAATTATTTGTGTTCTTTTTCTCTTTTCATTTCAACTCCCTAGTAAGACAGCAGTACTTATTTCACAGTGAATAATTTCAAATTTTGAATTTTTGTTGGTTAAGTACTGACTAAACTTTAAATCTCATACAATAGTTTAATTGCATTTGTTTGATACAAAAATAAAATAATAAAATATTAAACGTGACAGCTTTATAAAATATATTCAGTAGTAATTTAATATTAAATTTAACTATGAAAATGCTTTTTTATACTTATTTTTAACTTTTCAGTTATACTTACTTCTGAAATCTTCACTGATAAAGAAATATCTGTAATCTAAAAATACTTTTTACAAAAAACTGGAGTCTGCATTAACATAGTACATTAGGTCCTTATTAATTTTTCTCAGTGAAACAAAAAGTAGTTAGACCCTCAAGTAAGTAAATGTATTCTAATTTTAGCTATGTAAAAATAAAATAAGTAAATATATTCTAGTTTTAGCTATCTAAAGATAAAATATTCTAAAATATTTTATAAGTACATATTTGAGCTGCAAAGCACAATTGAAGGTATCAAATTCCCTGAAACATAACTGAAAACTTATTTCTTGTTTGAATCCCCTTAGGTCAACCTAAGGGTACACACTGCCTCTTAACCTACTCATGGACTTTTTTTGCCTCTTTTGGTAAGTTTTCTATGGTACATAGAAATAATCATGCCCTACACATTATTTATGTTCAACAGTTCAGAGATATTTCACAAACCTCCGCTGGTTCTGATTTTAATAACATAAAAGTGCATGTAACTTCAGCATTTTTCAGGTACGTAGGCAGAAAGAACAAAGGTTTCCAGAGGCTATTAATACTGGAAGATGTTTATGGAGAGGGGTCAGACTCATGGGTAATTGTTGTAGAAATTCTTGGATAATTAGGAAAAAAATTGCATGAATTTTAACTTTGAGTGTCACC